>NC_061115.1:136609038-136913607 GCF_002878395.1 Capsicum annuum
CCTACTATAAAGTACCTCAAATAAGGCCATTTGAATACTGGAGTAATAGTTTTTATTATAAGTAAATCAATGAAAGACAACTGATCATCCCAACTACCCTTAACATAAATCACACATTTTCTCAATATGTCCTCTAAGGTCAAAACGGTCCTTTGCGACTAAACATGTATTTGTGGGGAAATGTTATACTATGATTCACTTATATACCTAGACCTATCTAAAATGTCTTCAAAAATAAAGAGGTAAATTATGTACCTCTATATGAAATAATAGCTAATGAGATTCCATACAATGGTGACAAATGTTTTAGTTTGAGTTTAGAATTGTCCTCGACTGATTCTAAAGTATTAATTGGTAAAAAAAATCGGTTGATTTGGTTCGTAATAACCCAAAGTTGTTCACAAGAAAGAGGAAACCTATTAATAAAACCCATATTCTTCACCTCCCACTTCTAAGTAGGAATGTTAATGTCCTAAAGCATACCACGAGGTCTATGGTGTTAACTATGACCTTTTCAAAATTTGGGCACTATGCCACAAATTTGGTGATGTCATTCTTCATATCATTCATCAAATAGACTTCCCAAAAATCGCGATACATCTTCATATCATTTTGTGATGTCATTCTATCATTCTTTATTGTAGACCACCAAAGATGATTCTAAACTTTTTTAAATTAAAACACTAACTTTGGTTAAATCAGTAAAAAAAAAAATACAAGTCTTTCTATCCTATTAACTAACTCTTTCTTCTCATCCTCGATATGAGAAACAACTCCCATAGATAATCAGCTGAGAGCATCTTCCACTATGTTGGTCTTATCTGGATAGTACAAAGAACTCATAATTCTTTCATAACTCTACCCATATCCCCAGAGAGATTTAGATCTTTCTAAAAAAACATATATTGAAAACTGTTGTTATCGGTGAACACATCCACATGAACCCCATAAAGGTAATTCTTCCATATCATTGAGGCAGAAACAATTGCTTCCAACTCAAGATCATGAGTCTGGTAGTTCTTCTCATGAGGATTGAGCTGTCTAGATCCATATGCTATAACTTTACCTTATGCATTAGTACACAACAAAGTACAACCTGGAAAGCATCATAATAAACCACAAAACCATATGAGCAGTTGGGAAGAGTTAAAATTGAGTGTTGTTTAGTTAAGTCTTCAAATCTTGAATACTCTTCTCACAGGTATCAAATAATTTAAATTTAAATTTTATCTAATTCAACTAGAATATGGGATAAGTAATAAAGGAGAATCCCTTAAAAATCTCTATAGAAAAGGTCTAAGATAGTAAAACTCATGACATCTACTAGAGAGATGGTCTAGGTCAGTCATTACTGCTTTGATCTTTTTGAGATCAACTCAAATGACTTCATAACAAATAATATGACCAAGGAATGTTTCTTATCTAAACAATAATTCACAAAAAATTTGGGGAATCGATTATGATCTTTAAGAGTGTGCAAGATAATTTTTAGATGATCTGCATGTTCATCCTCAGTTCTAGAATAAATGAGGATTTCATATATAAAAACATTGAAGAATTGTAATACCCCGAGACTCTAAACAATAGTGCAACCATGAATCAAGTTCATGAGAATTAAATTATAGTGCTTTGGTTGTTTTTTGATCAAGGGTGATGTGTATTAAGGCCTCAAAGATGTCCTAGAAATTAGTTGAATCAAAACATTTCTTACCGATTGAATTCTTGGAAAGGATATTGCTGCATTCAACTTCAAATGAGTATATCTCTAGTTATACTTAGAATTATTGAAATAATGATATACCAACAGATATATAATTGAATTAGCTTTCCAACGGTTCAATTTCACCCAAATTCAGTATCGGGGGAAAGAGTTATGTCCATTTTACTCTAGCATGTCAGCCTAGAAATTTCGAGAAGATATTTTGTGACGACTTGTCACAAGCCTGACGGCTTGTCACAAAATGTAGTCACCATAAGCATAAAGTCAAAAAATCCAACATTTTTTATTACATTTTGTGACGACTTGTCACAAGTTTGACGACTTATGACGAATGCCGTCAGTAATTTTTTTCAGCAATTAAGGGACGACTTCGCAAGGGTATTTTGATATTTTTCCATATTTTGGAGCTTATATAAATATGAGAATCCCCATCCAAACCATAATTTCTTCATTCTCTCATCATATTTTCTTAAGAAGAAATATATTAGTGTTTCAAGCAAGAAAATTTAATCTTCCAAAAGTCATCCATAAATCATTAAGATTTTTTCAAGAATCAAGTTCCTCATAGTGTGGGATTCAAGAATCATTTATTACAAGTGCGGATAGAGTCTCAAGCACCAGAATTCATCCAATTTTAAAGACTAAGGTATGTGGGGTTTTGAACAAAAGCAATTCTTTTGTTGTTGTGCACAAAGCTTTGATTTCTATCATGGATTTATATGATTTTGCAAGTGGATTTATACCCAAATTACTTCATCATGAGATTATGAGAACATAAATTGTTCAAGCTTTGTTATACATGATTATTTTTCTATTACCAAGTTAGGACATGATATTTAATATTGTAAATTTCATATTTCTACCATGAGTTGATATTTTAAGTGCTTTCAAGATATGTGTCAAGCTTTAAGCTTCTTTATGACAAACTGGATTATTAAGTATATTGATTCATGAGATTTAGTTGTTACAATGAATCTTGATATTTCTTAAAATTTATTGATGTTGCCATGATTTATTGAAATGATACATTTTTATATTGAGAAAGATTAATTTGATTTAGTCTAGATAGAAATCCACAAATTGATTATGATTTGATAAATCAGAAAGAGATTTGATTTGGTCTTCATAATAGACCCTTGTGATGTTTGTGGTGGATTTCCTAACACCTTCTGAGCTTGTATCTAGGAGTAGTATTTAGCACCGAGTGAAAAATATGGTATTTCTCCGAAACTACGTGCCACCGTAGGATTGATATTGATAATTGTGGGCCAGAGGCCGAGTAGGAGATTGTGATCACTAAATTTATATTGTACTCCCTGGAAAGAGTACAATGCTCCCACCAATGTGGGGTTCTCTCCTTAGGAGGTAAAAACCTTGGACTCCATGTAGCTCACATGATTTATGTCGGTTATAAGAACCTCCCATGTACATCAGAGTTGAGTTTCTTGAATTACCAAGTCATTCCGAGTCTTGAGTTGAAGATTTGAGTTATTTATGATGATTTATGAGGTTTTTATCATGTGATTTACTTACTATGAGATCATGAAAAGTATGTTTCAATCTAACTCAAGCCAAGTGAGCCATCATTGTACATATGCATATTTTTATGAAATTGATGATTATATTTGCATTGTTGCATGCACCCCAACATACTTAGTACATTCTAAAGTCCTGACCTACATATTTTCCTATGGGCTTCATTTTCTCATAATGTAGGTTCAGGTACTCAGTCGCAGCTGCGTTAGAGATATTCGAGTGCCTCAACTACGTTCCCCTAATGCTGAGTCCTCATGGTTCGAGGACCGTGTCTATATTTTTTGTGATATCATTCTGTTGTTATGGCTTTCAGTACTGTTTGAGTCTACTGGGGTTTTATCTGAATGGCTCATTGATTTTGCTGTATAGAGGATTTATCAGACTAGAGTGTTGGTATGTATAGACATTCAATATATTTTGTTTGTATAGTCTACTATTCTACAGTATTTCACTTAAACCCGATATGTTATATCTCTTTGTTGTGCATAACTATTATTGAATTGAATTCCTACAGGTAGTGTGTGGCTCCGAGGGTTATCTTGGGGCAACGTGTAGCCCTAAGCACCATGTGGCATCTCGGGATGAAATTTTGGGGAATTACAAAAATATTCGTAAGTACTTGTTGAACACCCTTTTTATCAGGTCCATAAAAGTTACAGGATCATTTATTAATCAAAATGACATGAAAACAAATTCAAAGTTATCATACCGAGTTGTGAATGCTATCTTTAAATGTCATATTCTTTGACTTTGTACTGGTTATAACATGATTTGAGGTCTATATAAGAGAAATAATTTTCACCTTGAATTAGGTAGAACAGGGAATTAATCTAGGGAATAGGAAAGAGAGAATATGATTTTCCTCATACTATCTCTCTTATTTATGGAGAAACAAAAGTGGGATTTTCTATAAATATCATTTTGTTTGTGAAACCATAAGTGCTATCAAAGAAAAGGGATATGGTATCTCTTTTTGCCTTTGTAGAGGATAAGGGAATATAAGAAAATGTCCTTTGCACAAGTTTCATTGCTTGATGTATCCTTACTAGTAAATAAGGGGCTCGTTGACCAAAAAAGCATTTTGGTAGGAAGGCCAACAACATTTAAGTTGCCATCCTCTAAAGATATAAGAAATCTATCCTTTTTATCCCCTTTCTTGTGTAGGGAATTGAATGAAAATTGACCATATATGGGAGTCGTGTTTGAGTTTGAATAGATAATATTATATGATGGACCAAACACTTCTATCGTGTGGCATTAGAGAACCTCACTTAGGGAACCATGCTGCTAGAGCAATCCGATAAGAGTAATTAGGTACAAGTTCTATTAGTTCTTTATTTTTCATATCAGCTCTTCTTTGCAATATCTTCAATTCACCCATTCTATAAAAATCTTAATATGCCCTAAGCAATTCCAACTTGTGGACTTCCCTGTAGTCAAACTGAAATTACTATATGCTCTTCTTTCTTAAAATATTTATCTTATAATCATTTAATTGCTCCCTTAGGGATAACTCCTCCTTATCCTCATCCTTATAACTGATTGTATCATTCTTGGTCCATTTTACATAATACTTTCGGTCGCCCAAGATAATTAGATATCTTTTTCATTACATATGCAATTTCTTTCTTTATTGTAGAAGGAGTAACTTCTTTTTTGGCTACTCCCACATTAACTGTACTTTTTTATTTAAGTAATATTTAACGCTACTTTTAACAACTCGAACAAACCCCAACACTTAAGATGAGGCTACTTCAAAATTCTATTGTACAACGTTAAAGGGAGCATGACTAACATATTATAACAACATTAGACTATTGAAAAGTTACTTTATCAATTAGGAACTAGAAAACTACTAGTTGTATAATAGTAGTTCCCATCTTAAGGCAATTCTAGATGAATGATTACATCCACTCCAATTAGCTCTAGATAACCCAAATATTTCTGGAGAACTTCAAATAGAGGGTTATACTATTGTAGCAGTTGTTGTCCACTATTCCTTCTTATTGTTTCCTAGTGCTAGCTCCTTGACTAGTGTTTTATGATTCCTCAACCCAGAAGTGACTTATTCTATTATTTTCTAAGAATCACGCGGTTGTCGTTCTTGATCAAGAAGTTTGAAACAACCATGAACACCTTATATAATCCTTATTTAACTATTCTTTGATTGTATCTATTTGTTTTCTCAAGCACCGTATCAAGTGGAATTTGGAAATTGCCTTGAGATTGGTTACTTGGCATATATCTTTGTGTTCCCTAGAAATGACTAATTATTAAAGTTATGTAATAACAACCAATAACCCCCACAAACACACAAACAAACTTTATAATCATATTCTTCAACTACAGTGCCAAAATTTAATGTTACCTAAATTACACCTCAAATAAATTATAAGGCGATTGCTGATCAAATATAGAATCTAACAAGGTTGAGGACAATCGCACACAGAATAGGTCAAATTTTTATTTAATGTTTGCCTAAGTAATTGATAAATAATTAAATTAGGGGGTTTTGAGAAATAAAAGTTCAATACTAACAATTATTAATTGGTCAAATTTGTAATCAATATTAGAAAGGCACTAGGATTGTGCTACCCAATAACTTCATAAATCCATCAATTATTCAAACTTTTGTGAACTCTTATTGTATTCAGCATGAAGAATTAATAGGTTATGTATATCTGAACCACTAGATTATGCCAGATTACAATCCCAAGCACAAAGGTTCATGTATCATGGGTTTTACATTACTAACCCCTATTTATGATCCTAATATAGTCTTTCTTGTTTATCACCTTAATGATAATTAAATGAAGGTAACTTCAAGTCTTGTTGTTGTTTCACTATTCCAATATGATTACCTTTGCTAAAGGACATTAGTAGAAATAGGATATTTCCAATGAGTGCAATCATTAGAAATCAACAAAACCAAATGAAACATCAATACATGCAAAATACCTGTGAAAATCACATTGTACTTTGACACTACATTGTTGATTCATCATGGTTCTCACAACCCTAATTGTGATATTCTAATACTGATATTTTCAAGCATACAATAAGAATCCATAAATGAGAACCTAAATATGAATATAATAATTATACGTAGACTTAAAAATTTCTACTTAGATTAAAACCCTAGAATTGATGTTTATGAAATTCCAAAAATACACCTTAGAATCTAACAATATGAAGCTATAAAATATAAAAGAGTGTCAATTCGTAGAATTAAACCCATAGGAGTATTTATAGTAAAAATAAACCTATCATAAATAAAACAAGAAATTTAAGTTGGTAGCTTTGGATAAAAGAAAGGTTTGATGGTGGTTAGAACACATGATCGTCCTTTGGCTATAGTGATTAGCACTAGACTTATAAAGTATCAATTCTCTATTTTGATGGATCTCAGGATGGACTTGAGGTTCCTAGGAACAATCATGCATAGTGATCATCTAATCCATCTTTACTTTTATAATATCCAGACTTTATATTTCGGTCTTCTTATTATGACATCAATGTCTAATCGTACGATTAATGCAATATGTTGGAGGGCTCTTCTCTGATCTCTAAGCACTTGACCCCTACCAGAATTATTTTAGGTCTCCATACTATTATCGCTTTTATGGTAGTGGTATCCTTGAATAATCGCAGGATGTTTCTTTGTGAATAACTTTTTAGAAACACTTTTATTGGTTCTTAGTATGACTTATTTTAGATCCTATGGTATTGGAAATGGTTGTTTGGTCCTCTTAAGTATGAATTTACATTACTTATATTTTTTGAGCTTATTTATTTTCCAACACTCAACAAGGCATCATATCTATATAAACATACTCTTTTACTTGCAAATATTCATAGTTCAAGCATCCCAAGTGTCGTAAATCCACAACACATCACATATATTATTATATAGTATTATCAACTACAACCATCATAAAAAAAGAGGTTTCTTAAGAAAAAGTTGGCAATAGATTCATAATGAGAACCATTCTATTGCCTACACTGTTCCTCATCAACCTTGAATTTATGATCATAAATAAGTGGTCTCATTTGATTGGATGACTTATTCTTTGCACTAATGTAGTACATAGTTTTTATATAATGTTCACACAGTCGTCCATTAATATTAATAGTATTCATATATGTCAGTTTCTAACCAATCAAATCACGTAATCACCTTATAATGCATTACATAGGGATTTTAACATGTAGCTCTTCCAACTTAGGCCACCCTTAAGAAAGTTTCCCCATGCATCATATTGAATGTCTTCTCGTATATTCAACTATTGAACCTCCTCTTTTTTCCATGATACTCTAGGACACTACTAATGAAATCAATCTTCTTAGATGTAATGGGCTCGAGTTGCACTCTTTTTTATTTCCATGGATATTAATTTTGATCATATTAACAAGATATACATAATTTAGTTTTTGAACATTTACCACCCTCTAAATTGCAATCATTCTTTCCATTATTAATAGGAGATATCTTGGGTATGTTAGTTCTAGAGCCATAATTTGGAAGTTGTAAACTTGGGAATGACTGCACTGGGTTTAGCACTAAAGAAATGGTCTAGTTAGCCATTATAGATAATTGACCTATGTCTAGGTTGTCCATTAACAAATGATATTATGATTAGGGTTTATTGTGAAAGAATTAGAAAGAAAAAAGAGAAGAGATTTTTTGTCAAAACGAAGTCAAATTATGTATATTGATTAAAAAATTAACTACTACACAATAAATCATTCTTTTGGATTATGAAGGAATTATTTTATGGTACAAAATCCTGGCTCAAATCAAATTTTAGCCAAAAGATAAAAAAATTCTAGGCTGACTAACCCATCCCTACAAATATAGATCTGATGTGACACTTCAATAGTAAAACTTTTGTCTCTGCACCAATAGTTCAAAAATAACCTGCTAGTACGTTTTTTATAATCCTTACTTAGTTAAGGCTTGATATGTCATTTCCTTCTCTAAAAACACCATATGAAAATACTATACTTAGAACAATGAGTTTTTAGAGGCAAATCTATGAGAGGGTGATTTCCAAAGCATTCCTAATGAGATTTAAGCCATTAGTCAAGGGAAATATATGAACTAAATAATTTATGACTTTTTTTATAATAGTAGTACTCATTTAGAAGGTACGTTAGGGTTAACTGTAATAGACATAGGCTAGATGCATGTTAATATGGAATTTAATGTTAGGTAAATTCATGTTTAGTCTTACAGTTATAAAGATTAGATGGATAAAATGGTGATCGAAACAAAGATAATGAATTGATGGCTTCTCCTGATCAGTCATTAAATTGAATTGATCTTTTAAATGTCAAAAGATATGAGCCATGTATGACTAGAAGTTATTTATTTTATGGGAGTGCTTTGTGAATTATAAAATGGGTTAGTTCAATTTTAAATATAATGGATGTATTTTTGTTGCTAGAGTGTCTATTCTGATAGGGTCTAAAAGGGTACTACTATAGCCCATGGAAAGAGTAGTCAGTGGGTGTACATATATCTTTACTGAGTAGAGAGGAGTTAGGAGAGGTTGTGCACATGGAAACTATGTTAAGAGTAGTTACTCATGTTACTATGGATATCAAGGTAGTAATTAGGAGGGGAAGATCAGGGAGATATAGTATGGTATCCTTAGTTAAAATATTTAGTCAGTATGAACCTAGATATTTATTAGTTTATAATACTATTATGTTGGCTAAGTATGAGTAATTCGAGTATAAGGTATATCTATGCTAATATATAAGTTGAGTATTGTGACTAGCTTTGCTACTACTTGATATTATTTAATTATCATTTTGGATTGAGAATGACTGAGATAACATAAAATGAGGGAGTATAGTATAAATCATATATTAGATAAACACTATTATAGACATTAGGTGTCGCACTGACACTGTTATATATATTAGGTATAATATCCATATTGGTACATAGACTATAGTCTTATCCTGTAGGTCATAGTTGAGGGTCCTTACTAACTGTAGTATGTGTGTACACCTTGTGGGCATGCACTTATATTATTGTATTATTTTTTAATTCACTTGTGGAGTGCGAGTAACTGATGAACGTATTGGGTTTAAGGTATCCCTTTAATTAAATATACATCTTAAACTCATCATGGAGGATTAATATTTTTATACCTATGGGATATTGGGGGACATGGTATAGTCCATTTCATATTCTTTACCAATAAACTAGTGGCTTTATCTGTTGGTTTTAAAATATATATTAGTGGGTCATAATTATGTTGAGTGAAGGAACGTATGTGATGTTAGAGATGGATAAAGGTGAGTGTTATGAAACCTAACAAAATCGACATTCAGGGTTTAGCCAGTTTGAAATATTATTTGTTGCCATGATTTCCTCCCTATTTTATATTTTTGCCACTATTTTCTTGCCATAGTCGTCTAGTCATACCTATCAGTATGTGTGGGTATAGTGATAGTACACTTACTATATTTGTATTCGCAGACATAGCCATAATTTACATCAGTTGGAGTTTCTATTAGTACAACGGTGGTTATTCTTTAACATCTCCTATCTTTCTACTCTTACATAGATATTTTGTCTCATGTTGTCCTTTCCATTGGATAGTGCTCTTTTATCGATTTAGATTAGGTCTAGAAAATCCTTATTTAATTTCCATAATATAATTATGTACAAAATATATTTGAATAAGAGAACTTTCTTTTATTAATGGGATTAGTTATTTTCTACGTTGTATAATAAATCTTCCATACTTATTTGAATAGTTGAGCAGAAAAAGTTTTCTTATCTAGGATAAAGTTGGATAGGTTCCCAAATGATTATATGGTTGGGTACGTTCCCACACTATATGTGAACTAGCTTATAACACCATTCTCTAAGTACAAGTGCAAATATGGAGTTTCATCTTTTGGATGGGTGTGTTAACATCCACATCAAATTTATTGAAAGCTACGAGGTATCTAGGAATATATCTCACTTTTTTCAAATCTATCATGCTAGTTTAGTATTGTCCCCTCAAGTTGATTCCAATTGTGGTCTCAACAATCATAATTGGAATTAGTTGGTCCAAATTAGTATTTTTGGTAATATTCAAAAGGTTGGAATAATGTGATTCCAACTAGTAGAGATCAATAAGTGGCATCGGAATTACATTCTAATATAGTGCGTTATGTTTGAATTAGGTGATACATTTATCTTTCAGGTGGTTATGTTAGTTGATATAGTTGATATTGTAGTTTTCAGTACAATCAGTACGTGTAAAGTTTTTTTCAATAGATTGGTTATCTTTACTTTAAAGGTATTAGTATTTTTTATATTTGCTAGTTATGATAGAATGCTATGTGTATTCCTTTTGTAGATTGTTATAGCATTAACTATATATTTCTTCAATATTTGATCACATAATATTTTAAGTGTAAGCGATTATTAGGTGTGATAACAGAAGAGTTGTGATAAAAGAAATCTTGAATTGTATGGGTTGGGTGTGATTTTGAGGTATATCTGCACTTTTGTAATTGGAGACATGTATTAATTTTCTCGTGATTTAAGTTATTTCATAATTTTTATCCAATTCCTGATAAAATATATGGAGTTGCACGCATAGTCTAAAATTATTACAGTATGAAATTACTAAAGATAATGGTGTGTTTAAGACATTATTTATGCATAAATGGGATGAGGGATTTGAAAATTGCGTGAAAAATAGGTTTCGAATAATGAAATTGAGTGTAATTGGTTACAAACTTCAAAAACATAGGGTATGGGGTAATACATTATTCATGGAATTTCATCGTGAGTAATTGGGTAGTAAAATATAGATGGAATTTCAGCAAAAAAATCTTGAGGATGTATAAATTTTAAACCGTTAGTGCGTATCACTACAACAATCGAATTACCACTATAGCAGCATCACTAAAGCAACCCCTCACCACTTTCATGGCACCTTGTAGTGACACGTTTGTCACTACAGTGGTGAATCTGTTTCTGTAGTGATGCCCATACACTAAGTTGCTAGGGCCTTCCCCTACGTTTTGATTTTTTGTGGATTACAAATATGACCCTATGTTCCAAATATTTAAGGATAAAAATACTACCCAGCATAATTAGCAAGCCAATAATTATTTGTGTTAAATTCGATAAAATTTGAAGTCCTAAAGTTATAGAACTAAAAGCAAAGATTGGTTGTTACATGCCCCAAATAGGGGATAGCCAAAATAAAATATAGTTATCGACTATGTGGATTGGGATTACATAAGATTCATTGAGGGAGGGGGAATCTACCTAGAGGTGTCATCATCTCTAAGATTTGAGTTATAATTGAACTCCTCCTCTATCTAAATAAAGTAGGAGAAATCTCTGTGTTTTCTTTCTTTAGCTTTAGAAGCTTCCAATTATTGATTGCACCTTTTTGACACCTCATCTGTTCAGTCACTAACAATTGTTAGTAAATTTTTATAGTGCTTCTTGAGGTCCGTCTAGAGTCTCTTCTGGATGGAAGATTGACTTTGGGAAATACATTCTTTTATATATGTATCATAATGAGTTGCAATTTTTTCACTTATTTAAATCTCAATTTTTGTGATTAAATTAGTTATAGGAGACTAATCATTTAATGAAACGCAATAATTTCCAGTGTTCATGGATTTTTAGGGAAATCTGTTAAAAATGGGGTGAAATCAAAGATCAAAAGGAGAAAAAGTGAGTTGATCAAGACAAAGAATAAAGGTGAGTCTTAGAATATAGTCCACAGATGTTGCTATCTCAATTTGAGGAGTCACAATTGAAAATGGTTTAGATAGGCTGAAGTGATGCAATCTCGAGAAGATATGTTGCGATCATCATAGGTCTATGTAGGCAAAGGTAGTGCGATCAAGATATGATTTACCTTGATCAAATAAGTCCAACAAAACAATAAGTTGTGATCACGACAAAAAAGAATGCGATCGCAAATGTCACGAAGTTTTGCAGGGGAAAATTTATAATTACACCTGGCTTTATCTTAAGACATAAAAGAGCTAATCTAATCATTTACAACATCTTTCCTTTCAAGTTTTGAGATAGGAACACCTTTCTATAGTATTTTTGAGTGATAAACAATTTTGTGAGTGATTTTCAAGGGAGATTTTAACTATTTTATGAGATTTGAAGCTTGGTAATACATTTTTTTGCCTTTTATACATGAATTGAATGCTAATTTTTGCATATGTTTCTTATCATGAGTAGCTAAATCTAATTCTTGGGTTAATGCTTGAACAGGTTGTGATTAGTGCATGGATGTTAATTATTTGTTCATTTAATTAGTTATTTGTTAAGGTGTTTTCACATTTATTCCAGGTGTTAACTAAGAATTGGAGGTTGCAAACCCGAATCACTTGTGGACCCATATCATCCTTGAAAAAAGAGGATATGGGTAATGAATAATTATAATCAATAACTTTGGTTAACTGTTTTAATAGCCTCTCATGGAAATAAGAAAGGTAATTGAGGCAATAGATTGGTGAATTTATTGTACTTGTGAGGCGTTCAAAACAACCCATTTATAAGATTTGGTGTTTTATTGAACGATTGGTACAAAGACCCTTTAATCTAGTCTACACAAAACACTTAGCAAAATCTTGAAAGAATTATCAATAAACCATTCAAGACTTACACCTAGGATTGCATGACCACAAGGCCTTTCTCCATTTGATTACACTATTTTCTTTTTCAAGCTCATAATAGTTTCTGAAACAGTGTTATTACAAAAACATTAAAATCAATCCCTCAATTTACATTTATATGTTATTTTATTTTACACTATATGTTAACTCCTAGTTAACTACCAACACTTGTAGGTCTTGAACAATACGTCTTCACTTCTCGTGGATTTGACTCTGACTCTTTGTTTGGTAAATATATTGACAATAATAACTTACCCCTAATTTTGAGTATGATTTTGATCATTCCCATTTCCCTCAAAGCTACTATGATAGGCTCATGGATGATCAAAAGAAGCAAGGGGATACCATATCTAAGTTAGAGTAAGCCTATACTTCTTTGACCAAATCGCACATAGACTTGATTGAATCTAATGCAAAGATGAAGAGGATGGAGAAAAAAAGGGAAAAGTTCTTCACAAAGATATTGAAATAGGTGAAACGTTTGTCTAAGGTCTTGAAACTAATAGAGCGAATTTCCTCTACGAGGCCAGGAGCTGAAGATGAGATTCCAGAACATTGGTCTTAGTATGATGAGCCGAATGTTGAGAATGATGATGAGGAGTTAACATAGAGTGATGGAAGCCTGTGATACCATTTCATGGAGCCTCTTTAACTATTGCCCTCGTTATACTCGGAATGTGAGATGGTTGTTTTCTTGGTGCTAATAATATTTAATCTTGCTTGGTGAAATGTAAAACAAGCACCCCCTCCCCCCATCTAAATATTTTTGCAAAAATCAAGGGCATGGAAGTGAATGATATTTCAACAATGCTTTTTCTTTTTTTTTTGACTCTAAATTCTTTAGTCGGCAGTAATTTTATAAATTACTGCTTTTGTTCTTAAATAGGAAATGCAATTGATCCTTCTAAAATAGTTTGAATGCCATATGTTGTGAGGATTAGTTAATTGATTCTTATGATTACTATATTATCTAGAACTTTCAAAGATAAGCTCGATTATGCATAGTTGGTGAAATGATCTTCGGCCATTTTTGTGATTATTGAAAAACACTTTATCCTAAGAAAGCGTACCCTTGTGTGAATGGTATACATAGTCACCCTTTTTGAGCCTATTAATATTTCTTTGTAAATAACATTACAAACCTCGAACTGTTTTAAAGTTATTCCTTTCTTCAGCCCTACACTATTTGAACTTCAAATTGCCAACTTAAGGCTAAAATCCTAAGTTCTGGGTATGGTGGAACTTGCAAGAGGTGATCATGTGCTGTAGTCTTGTAAATGAGTGTTGAAAACTGAGTCAATGATGGAAAATGAAGAAGAAAAAAGAAAGGAAGCAACGAAAGAAAAACATGCACTAATTTGCAAAAAGGAAAGAAAGAAATAAGAATACTTTCAAAAGTTGGGTGAAATAAAGTGAATACTGTAGGCATATGAGTGGTTTAAAAACAAAATAAAATGGCGAATGATCTAAGATTGATATAATTAATGTTATGTGAAGTTTGAGGAGGGTGTAATAACTTTTATCCCAAATGGTTATCCTACCCTTCCTCGAGCCTCCATTACAAGCTAGAAAAAGTCCTTCAAGATCTCCAAGTGAGCATTTTGAGTTAGTAGTGATCAAAAATAAGTCCTAGCCTATGACATGGTACTTGTTTTCATTTCAAAATTCGTTGCAAGTGTGAAGTCTTGCACATTCATCCCTTGTTTTATGTTAAAAAATATTGTTTGCTAGGACTTTCTTTCATGAGAAGTCATGTAAACTAGGTTAAATAGGTGAAGTTGACATATTATAAAAGTGAGGCATTGGAACATGTTCGATTTACTATTGATGAAAAGTCACTTCTTGAGTATTAGTTGTTGCTTGATTATTATTAAAATTTCTTTGTATCCTTGAAAATATGATTAAATGTGAGGGGTTTATATAGTATGCACTTCACATGATTGTTGACTAGTTGCTAGTAGAAATCAAAGTCACGATCATGGTGGTCATGCTGATGAAATTATTTGATTCAAAGTTAGATATTATCATTGAGTTTGAAGTAGTGTTGCTTGAGGACATGCAAAGTCTTTAAGCTGGCAAATCATTTATATCACATTTATTGCATACTATTATGATGAAATTGATGATATGAGACTAATTCAGTAATGAAATCCACTAATTTCTTGTGTTTGTAGATTTTAAGGGAAATTTCGTGAAAGAGGAGTAAAATAAAAGATGGAATGGAGAAAAATCGGGTTAGGCAAGACAAAGGCTAAATATGAGTCTCAAGATAAAACCCTCATATGCTACGATCGCGATCTAAGGAGTCGCAATTGCGACTTATTCAACCAAGCTAATGTGAGGTAATCATGATAGGATGTGTCAAGATCTCGATAGATCTAGGTAATCAAAGGTTGCACAATAGTAAGAAGATTCACCATGGCCTCATAAGTCCTGAAATTTATGTGGGGGTAGAATTGAAAAATGTTTCTTGAGTGGAATAGTCTACCTTAACAATCAACTCAGCTATAGATAAGTATACATAATAGAACATTTTAGATTCAAATAAATAACCAAGTAAGCAAGTCATATAAGAAGAGACATAGAGATTTATCCTATTTTGGAAAACCTATATGGTGCTTACTTCATGTCCCCTTCCATTTAAAAAGTTTTCTTAGAGCTTTTAAATATGGAGTCATAGTACAAATTTAGTGGACAAGTTTTGAATCTTCTATTGATTTGTAGTTCTTGTGACATAGCCTTAACTAGTATTACTAAGTTGACTGGATCTTACTTTTTTGTAACTATTGTAAACTAAGAAGTACAATGCTTTATTAAGACTAAGATTGAGACATACTAATAATTTCCTGTGAAGTTATGTGGGGTCTTCGCACTTTAATCTATTACTATTATATCCTTCATCTTCTTTGGACTCTTATCTTGATAAAGAAACCAAAAGGATTTCCTTTTAATAATTTATTTGAATCTATTCCTTTATTGAAGGATTTCACCATCTGGTACAACCATATTAGATATGTCCATACTTGTGGTGCAACCTTCTTTTCTTGAATATAAGCTCACAACCATGCATGTCCATATAAGATCTGTCCATGTAAATGGTGTGATCTTATTTTCTTTTACCTTTCTATGAGACATATTTTGTGATTAACAATCGATCATAACCCTTATACTTAGGGATCTAATAAGATGCTTGATTGATGTAATTCTAAATCTAGCAACAGTTTCTTGTGGTGGTTACCAATTTCTTTGCATGACATATTTTTCCATATAATGCTCCTAGAAGATCTTCTTAAATGTGAATATATATTTATTATTTCATGCAAAAGATTTTTTTATTATTTTTTTCGTTATAAAAACATATTATATGATTGTCGGTTTCATGAAAACATATTATATGATTGTCCGTCTCATGATCTCCCCCTTTTTGGTAATGACAAACAATAAACAATAGTTGACTTCCTTGTTCCTGTAGTCAACTTGCACCCCCTTTATTGTTGGGTATTTGTTCTTGGAGCAATAATTGACTTCCTTTTTCCTATAGTCTACTTACTCCCCCAAACTTGAAGGCCTTTCTAATGTTTCCATCTTTTCCCACTTTTGACATAATCACAAAGAACTATGCACAAACAAAAATAGCAGGCACGTAGCAGATAAGCAGTCAAAGTACTATCCAAAAAACAAAAAGAGTGGTGCAAAGTATGTTTACAACCCCAAAAGAAAAGGGACAGGACCCCTTTTTGAATAATAGTCATCATGTGAATGCTTGGAAAAAAAGTAAGTAAGAGTATTGTAAATATTTTGACAGAAAGGATCATAGGATTTTTTGACATTCTTGAAGAAGGAGAAATAAGATTTTTGAACTAATATTGCAAGGTCATTATTTGAGTTGTTGGTTTCTAACTTGAAGGATTCCATGCTTGAAAAAAACTTATTAAAAAGCTTTCCACTATCCTTATTAAGTCCATCAATGGTAAACCATACCTGTCCTATATTAGTGCTTGTGTCCTATCTCTAGTCTAGCAACCTGTTAGTTAACTCCTGAATAATTATCAATCCTTCCTTGATTGTTTTTAGGAGATCCATAAGATCCTCTAATTCCTTCAACATTGGAACCATAGGGTTAGATAAAAACTTGCTTACCTTTCGAAGATATGATTTTTCTTTTGCAGAGTTATTAGTGCACCATTCATTTCCAAAAATAGGTATCACATGCTTGAAAAGGTCTTGGAATCATAAATTTAGGATAATTATACCATCATGTATGCAGATAGACAAATGGAGTAATATAGGAGGCTTCAGGTAATCAACAATGCATAAGGCAGGCTAGCGGAGGCATGAACATCAATAACACTTTCTAGCATGTATTCTCAAAACCAAATGGCCCAATTTATTTTGTACATTTTCACCAAACAACACAACACAAACACATTATGATATGTCATGTAATACCCTGCAAAATTATGTCATAGTCAAAGCCTTAGAGCGTGTTCAATAAAGTATTAATCCGACCATAAAAGGTTGAGAAGGGTCTTCCCAAGTGATAAGTATTTTGAACCATGTAGAATTTCCTTAATATTGGAATTTTTCATGTAGAGCATTGAATAAGCTTTCCATCAATCCCAATTTTGATACAATCCAACATCGAACGAGAAAGTTATGACCATTTTACTAAGAGCTATCGGAACCGCCCAGGTACTACGAACTGGTTGAAGGACTTCACCCAGACTGTCACAACAAAGGCAGTAACTCTTTTTTTGGACCCAAGCTCGATGGCCAAGATAATGGACCGTCAGGATGCGACAAACCATCAGTGAGACCGTCGACACTTAGGCCATATGGCCTCATCCTGGCCATTGTGCGTCGGACAATCCAACGGACTTTTGCAACCAATGAAGTATGTATTTTTTTGACCAACGTCTGATGAATGATCCAACGAACTGTCAGACTAGCGACTGACCGTCGCTTCCCCTATTCAGTAATTTTAAGACATTTTTAAAAGGGAATTTTGTGTTTTCTCTCTCTCTTTTTAGCTCCTATTTATATCCGATAAAGGCTCAAAACTTGATTTCTCATCTTTAACATAAAAAACAAGTTTTTTTTATAAATCAAAATCCTTCTTTCATCTTCAAGAAAAATCAAGAGAAATCAAGAAATCAAGAATCTCTCCAAGATCCTTCAAGAAAAAGTTTCTCTAAGGTATGCAGATGTTGATTCTTGAGTCCATTTTATCCAACAAGCTATAGAAACCTTTTTTTAAATTTTAAAGATCTTATGTTTATGAGTTTTCATGATTCATGTGAGTTGAAATTGATTTTCATGCTATTATCGAGTTTTAATTCATGTTTTGTTTATGAGGTTTCAAGGTTTGACTGTAGTATGTGATATTCATGTGATATTAATGATAAACCCTTCTCAAGTTGCTTGTTCAGTGATGTGTTTACCTCAATTAAGTGTAGAAATTGTTGAAAAAGCAAGGCATGCTCCCCATATGTTTGATAAAATACTTATGTGAAAGAATTAGAGCCATTTTAGCATGTGGACTAGAAATTCACAAATGTGTGCAAACCCATGAATGGCAAGTGTTTATTAAAAACACTTAGTGAATGAATTGTAATATGATAGCATGAAATTCCTCAATTATGTGCTCTTTGATACATGCTAAGACTTTAATACATGCCAAGTGTTTGATGTAAGACCTTGTGGAATGAAGTATGAGCCAAGAGCATGTCTCCCTATACCATCATATGTTTATGATTTCTAAATACTTGAACAGATGCTTTAGTGATTGTAATGGTGAATGAATGTCCATGGTCTTAATTATTCAAGAATGGTTATGTTTTACATTTATGTTATCGAGTCCTGGGAGAATTTATTCCCCACAAATTAGCTGCAGTCTAGAGACCGTGTTAGTTTTCTCGATAATCTTAGTCAAGCCACGATTCTCAAAACTCAGTGATTTATAGAACTATGTACTCTCAGATAGATACAAAACTTAATAAAACTTAGAATTCTCAATAATCTCAATATCACTAGTATTCTAGCCTTAGTTCAGTACTCATCTCAGATCTAGTAGTATTCAAGTGTTTAGTTTGAATTTAAGTATCATGCAGTCAGGTAATGAGATTCAGCATTATTCCGTCAGATATAGAACTAAGTGAATTTAGCGTAACTCAGTTAGGACATTCGAGAAATATGATCAGTCACAGATTTAGCACAGTTTATGTTTAGTTAAGAATCACTTTAGAGTCTTTCAGTCGGTAGTAGGAGCAAGAACTAAGCGAATGCAGGGATGGTGGCTCCCCGTTAGAGAGGCAAAGTCGTTGCGAGCAATCCCTGAACTCTAGAATTGTGTAGCCAATGCAGGAGTAGGAGTTACCCGTTAGAATAAGGCTTGACTATTATACTGTCTTAGGCTTAACTTCCTATTAGGGTCAGGCTTGACACCCTTCCAGCTAGGGTTACAAGTTGGACTCCACTAGTTTAGATTCGGGGCATGTCGGTTAAGTGAAAACTCCCACAGTTATAGTTTCAGTATCAGTCTTCAGAGTAGAACTCAAAAATCAGGATTGTCAGATATAGTCAACTATCTTAGTGAGGAACTTAGATAGTTCCATTGATTCATGGACCACCCACAAGATAGACATGGTCTCATATAAATATATTTAGTATCAGTATTATCAGATGCAGAGATCACCCATTAAATAGGCTTGATTTCAGTCTCCAATTTAGTTGACTAATCTCATTATCAGATCTAGAGATGACCCATTAGATAGGCTTGATCTCATTTTTAGATTCAGTTATGTAATCTCATCATCAGATCTATAGATCACCCATTAGATAGTCTTGATCTCAGTCTCAGATTCAGCTGAGTAATCTCATTATCAGATCTAGAGATCACCTATTAGATAGGTTTGATCTCAGTCTCAGATTCAGTTGAGTAATCTCATTATCAAATCCAGAGATCACCTATTAGATTGGGTTGATCTGAATCTCAGATTTAGTTGAGTTATCTCATTATTAGATTAAGATATCACCCGTTAGATAAGCTTAATCTCAGTCTCAGATTTAGTTGAGTAATCTCATTATCAGATCCAAAGATAACCCATTAGATAGGCTTGAACTCAGACTCAGATTCAGTTGAGTATTCTTATTATCAGATGAAGAGATCCTTCGCTAGATAGGTTTGATCTGAAATGAAATCTCTTCTTGTCATTGATGGTAGCTTCAGGGATCATTCGTTAGAAATGTTTGATCTACGATTCAGTAAGCTAAGAGTAGCAAGTTCAGTGTACAGTCATTGATGTGAGTAGATTCAGTTAATCAGCTTTAGTAACATTAGTTTTCGAGATCACTCTCTAGAGAGGACTAATCTCAAGTCTAGTACTCAGTTATCAATATTAGGAGACTCAGTTTTTCAGTATCTCAGTATCAGTAGTGAGTTAAGATGACAGTAAAGCGGTATCCAAGTTTAAGTATTTTGAGTCACGGTGATTTCAGTTATGATTTGTGCATTCATGCATATGTTCTCATTTTGTAGTCTTATAATTATTCAGTTAAGTAATTGTTCATTCATAAGCCCTTTCATTTATCCTTACCTCATTTTCATACTCGGTATATTCCTGTACTGACATATTTAATCTATGGTGTTTTATTTGACGCTTTAGGTTCAGAAGAATGAGATCCAGAATACCCTTAGCCACTCAGTCCCAGTCAGCAATAGTAGACATAGCAGTGAGTGCTCTTCAGTCGAAGATGATCCTTATTTTATTATCACATAAAATTTATTTTATTTTTAGTATATCGATTTAGTTGGGGACATGTCCCATCAACTCTACAGTTTAGACAGTTTAGAGGCTTTTCGGATAGATGTATCAATATTCAATTTTTTGTTTTGAGTACTTTAGATGTTTTGAACCTTATGGCCAGTTTTTACTAGTTTTCTGCTTTTATTTCAGATATTATGTAGTCCAAAGGTATAGATATTAGTAGAGGATTAGCTTGTGGTCCTTCGGGATCATGAGCATTGTGTGACGTTCCATTCCTAGAAAATAGGGTCATTACATTTCTCATTTCTAAGAGAGACCTTTCAAGGAATTAGTATGGTGGATATTATATGAAGCATGATTTTATACTTAAATTAGAGAGATAGAGGACAAAAGTATAATGAATTGATGAATGGGTTAGACACAACCATTTTAGCTTTCTCAAAGCTAACTTCAAAATCTCTAGGCCAATAACCACTCATAAAGGGAATTACCCCAAAGAATTTTGTGTCAAAAACATTTACAAACAAAAAATCATTAGTAATTATTCGTGTGCCAAGTATAAGAGTTTCTAGTTCACCACTGTCTTGAGAAAGGCGAAGGTTTACATAAAACATGTGTACAATGTCCTAATATACTTTCAGTCCACAGATACAAAAAGCGAGAGATAAATCTTGGGATATCATAAGAGATAAATCTTGGGATTTCATAAAGGAACTTACTTGCCAGTGAGATTCTATCAACTATGAGAGCTACATTATCTGACCAGGCACAGCTGAGTAGTTATTAAAAGCTATAAATTTGTCCCTTTACAAATAAGTCAAAAATTTATGCATGTCCTCTAGTGAAATAGAACACATAGGAGTCAAATGATATTTTTTGACCAATAAATTAGGTCTTGGATAAAGCATTTCTCAAAGAAAGATGAGTGCTGAAAATACAATGAGGCTTTCTCAAAAGTACCAAACATCAGCACATGATCATAAGTGTTAGAGTGATATTCAGGAAGGGTTTTGATGAGATTATCCATTGATCGAGTTCTAGTCTATTGAGAGAGATGGAATTTTGGAAAGGGTTTAAAAAGGTAGAGATGGAGATTAAATGGTATATATATAAAGATAAGGGAAGTGAACCATCGGGAAGGTGAAATGATTTGATGTTAGTAGAAGTAACTACTAAAGTGAAAATACAACAAATATTCTGGGCAAATAAAATGGTAAAGTGGTGGTAATTAAGGTGAGAGAGAGAAAAGAAGGCATGGAAAGAGGTATAAATATGATGATGCTATTTCAGAAAAGGGATTGCAAAAATTAAAAAAAACACAATTCACTAATGTCGATAATACCAAAACTTTTCTATAAGGACCAAAATCTTTCTTCCAACAATGGTTTAGTAAAAATATCTACCAACTGATTTTCAGGTTCAACAAATTTTATTGAAAAATTGATATTTTCTACATGATCTAAAATATTATGATGTTTAATGTCAATGTGGTTAGCCCTAGAATGATGCACAACATATTTAGATAAACTAATAGCAATGGTGTTGTCACACCTAATAGGTACAAATTAAAATAAAAAATTAAAATCAAGCAATTGGTGCATAACTAATAAAATTTCAGTAGGACAACTTCCAATAGATATGTATTGAGCTTCAGCAGTTGATAAAGCAACTGAAGTTTTTTTCTTGATATGCGAACAAATTAGGTTATCACAAAGAATGACATGTTACACTAGTGCTTTTTCTATCATTCTTATCATATTAAAAATCAACATATGAATACCCGATTAAATTAAAATGAGATGAACGAGGTTACCATAGTCAAAAATCTTGTGTCCTAATGAGATATCGAATAATTCATTTAAAGGCAGTTGGACGGGACCCTTTGAGAGCCAACTGGAACCTTTCATACTTACACATGCTGAATATGATATATGGTCGGCATGTAGTCAAGTAAAGCAGCGATCCAATCATCTCTTTTTATGTCTTTTCATAAACAACTTTTCTAGATGAGTTTGAATCAGGATTTGTGTAGGGACTCATTAGAGTTCCATAGGCCTTTCTATTATCCATACAAAACTTTTTGATGAGTTCCTTTTTATATTTGTCTTGACTGGTAAAAGTACCTTTGGGAGTTTACTTTATTTGTAATCCCAGGGAGAATTTTATCCCTCCCATAAGAATCATTTCAATTATACATTCATTAATTTTATAAAATTCTCACACAAGAAAATGTTAGACCTATCAAATGTAATATTATAAACATAAAATTGCACAATGAGTAGATTGGTATCAATCTTTTGACTAAAAAAAGTTGTATATATTTTGCCTCTTTGGACATTATTATTTAACAAGAAAGTACTCAACCTCTCATACCAAGCTTTAGGAGCTTGTTTTAAATCATAGACTGTTTTTGAGAATTTTATAACATGGTTTGGATAGGATGGATTTTCAAAACCGGGCGGTTCTTTTACAAAAACTTCTTCAAGGATAAACCCATTTAAAAAGGTATACTTAACATCCATTTGATATAATTTTAAGCTTTTGTAGGCAACAAAAGCTAATACAATTTGAATTAACTTTAACCTTTCTATAGAAGCAAAGGTTTCATCACAATTAATACGTTCTTGTTGGGAGTAGCCTTAAGCTATTAATATGTCCTTGTTTATAACAACCTTACCTTCTTCATTTAATTTATTCCCATAGAATCATTTGGTTCCAACTACTGAGCAGCTCTTGGGTCTTTCCACTCGATTATAGTCTTAATTTCATTCAAATTGTTCTACTTCTTCGTTTATGGCCTTGACCCAGGACTCGTGTTTGAGGGCCTTATTAACCTTCTTGGGCTTACTTTGAGACACAAGAGTAACAAATGTTTCTTTTCTCAAAATTTGGGTTTCTAATGATAAATTCATTTGGAAAACTAGCGTTGTGTCTCTATTTTCTCAGAATAATTGTTTTAGTTGTCTCATCAACATAAGCCAACTCCAGGTGGGATGTAGTCGACTAATTTATTGATAGTTTAGATGTTATGTATTCTCTTGATAATGATTATAGATCATTTACCTACTCTTCATCAACACAAAAACTCATACGAGAGTTATTAGTTTCAGCAAATACAATATTAATAAATTTTTCCACAGATAAAGTCTATTTATTATAGGCTCTGTAAACACGACTAGTGGGACAGAACCCAAAAGAAATACCTTCATCTTTTCATGGTTCGAACTTCCTTAAGTTATTCTTACCATTATTGTTGATGGAGCATTTACATCCATACTGATGAAAGTAATTGATATTAGGCTTTTTTCCCTCTCCAAAGCTCATAAGGAGTTTTCTTTAGGAATGGTTTAGTGAGATATTTTCTGAGAATGTGACATGTTCTTCTTATTTTTTTTCCTAATAAGGAACTGGTAAATTAAGTTCTAGAAGCATGGTTCTTGTTATTTCTTTAAAAGATCAGTTTTTTCATTCCACCAAACCCTTCTGTTGGGCAGATTGAGGAGATGGAAAGTTCTAAGAGTAACTATTTTAATCACAGTATTTCTCTGAGGCTTTGTTTTTAAATTCTCCACCATGATCACTTAAGCATAGACGATGAAATGTCCTACTTATATTTGTACTCTTCTACAAAAGATCTTAACATCAGAGAACACTTCATGATTATGATCAAGAAATATTACCCTAGTAAAATGAGAATAATAACAAATACATATCTTTTTCCTTTAATACTTGTAGTCTTAGTCAGGCCAAACAAATCCATATGGATTGTTTGAAAAGGTTTGGTGGTACTGATAGTATCTTTGACTTTAAATGATGTTTGAGTCTATTTACAAAGTTGACAAGAATCACAGATGTGATTCTTTTCAAAATTTAGCTTTAATAAACCATTCACCATTTTAAGCCAAGGGAGTTACTCGATGGTATGCATGCTAGCAGACCAAAGATTTCTGGGCCACAACTATGTGTCATTAGTTTTCATAGTGAGACAAGTTAGGGTAGAACAATTTGTATTATT
The DNA here is from genome assembly GCF_002878395.1 of Capsicum annuum. Classification (NCBI taxonomy): domain Eukaryota; kingdom Viridiplantae; phylum Streptophyta; class Magnoliopsida; order Solanales; family Solanaceae; genus Capsicum; species Capsicum annuum. The sequence continues at coordinate 136,633,745 of NC_061115.1, forward strand.
AAGAACATAAATATTGTCAACATGTTCGTCCATAAGAGAAATTTCTTTTGTTTCATGTCTGATAGAGCAACCCTCAGCTTTGAAGGAGACTCTGAATCCTGTATCATATAATTGACTGATACTCAGCGGGGATTGTTTGAGTCCGTCTATGAGATATACTTCAATGAGTTTGCAGAAGGAGTTAACCTTTACTACGCTGACTCCAATGATGTCACCATTGGCGTTATCACCACATATGACTAATTCTCACTCTATTTTCTTTAAAAATGAAAATTTTTCTTTCTTTATGGTTCTGTGTGTGGAACAACTATTGTTTTTTACCAACATTCCTTTCTTATAGCTTTTTCAAATGCATTATTGTAAAATAAGAAAATTAATTTTGTTTAGGTACCTAAGTGGTCTTGGATCCTTGAGGGTTAGATATATTTCCTTTGGGTCTCCAAACCCACACACCTTTAGACCTTTCTCTATAGTTTTGTAATTTATGCCCTTTCTTATCTAAGGCATAACAGACTAATCCTTGAAAAGGCAAAGAGGTTTTAACTAACTTAAACGAACTTGATACGGAACTTGATTTTATTTAAAAAGAATTTGATCTTATGGTGTTGTGAATAAGTGATTTTCTAATTCTATGTAATTGTATTTTTACATCATCTAGTTCGTCTTGATGTAAGTCAGTTTTGATTTAACATGCTTCAAGTTTAACTTGCCAGATCCTTCGTTTATCTTATAACTTTCATTTTAATTGAGCTTCCCAATTTTTCTTTTCTTGAACAAGTTTATTATATTCATCAATGACTTTTTGAATTTGGTCAATAATTATATGGAAATTTATTTTAAGAATATTGCAATAATGATAAATGTAGGGTTTTACCTCACTTGGTTCACCTTTTTTCCTGAAGCACATGTTGGCTATGTTTGTCTCTTCTTCAGTATCATTGTCATCCCTCCATGCCTAAAATGTTTTGTTTATTCAAAATGATCTTGTCCTTAATTCTATACAATTTATTTAATGTGACCTGGCATTACCTAGTAATAACAATGAGCATCATTTCTTGTGTTCATTATTTTTGAATCCTTGAGGTCTCTATTGTATTTATTTGATGATCTGCCTTAGTATGTGATAAATGACAGCCATTCCTTCACTGTTGTCCTTATATAGAGATTCTTCTTCTCTAGTGTTTACAATATTGAAGCCTGCTAGTTTCTTTTTTTCTTCTTTGTTATACCTTCTGATATGATTTAGTTCATAGGCAATATGATTACCTCTTAATTCATAGTAGGTCATATTGTTGAATTCCCAATTTTATAGAATGGCAACTTTAGTTTTCCATGCTTTTGGAAGGCTTCTTACGATCTTTTAGACTTACAGACTGTATGGATAGATCATTCCTAAGGATTAGTTCACATACTATTTTACTAAATTTATCAAACATTTAGTCCACACCTTCATTTTATTCCATCATGAAGAGCTCGTACTCATTGACTATAGAACTGATTTTTGCCTTTTTGACTTTTCTGGTTCCTTCATAGGTTGCTTCTAATATGTCCCATATTTTCTTTGTGGTTTTACAAGTTGATATCTTATTATATTCTTCACTGCTAACTGCACAAAGAAGTAAACTTATATCTCTTGCATTTGTTTGAATTACCTCTTCTTGTTCTTTGATGACATTAAAGTTTTAAAGGTCATCCTAGTAAACACTGCTTGATTCCATGTCCTTCTATTTTTCTTTGAGTCTTGAAATGGGTTTTTCTCCCTTCTTAATGAAAACCCACACTTGGAAGTCAGTTGACTGAACAAAGATTTTTGATTTATTCTTCCAATAGGAGTAGTGCTATCCGTTGAAGTATTGCGGTCTTGTAGAAGAGTGACAAACTTAAAGGAGAACTCCTAGAATTTAATAGTTTTTCATTGGATCTTCACTCACGTGTGGTTAATAAAATCTATTAGTTAGACCTATTCTAATACCAATTGAAATTCAAAAGGGAAGACAGGTTAATTAAAAAACCTTTCTTGAGTCGACTAGTCTACCTTGACAGTCAACTCAGTTGTAGATCAATACACTTAATAGAAAAAATTAGATTCTAATATATAAGAAAGTAAGCAGGTAACTGAAATAAAAAAATAGAGTGGTTCGAAACACCTATGTAGTTCCTATTTCCAGTCCCCTCAGGTTTCAAAACTTTTCTTAGAGATTTTCAACATGGGGTTAGAGTACAAATGTAGTGGACATGTTCTAAAGCTTCTTTTGATTTGTAGATCTTATGACGCAACCTCAACTGGTACGTTTATGTTTATCCGATCTTACTATTTTGTAACTATTGTAAACTATGAAGTACTAACTTTATTGAGACTAAGATTGAGACATACAAAAAATGACTTATGATGTTGCATCGGGTCTTCAATCTTTTATTTTATATCCTTCAACTACTTTGACATCTTCTATTTATAAAGAAACCTAAGGGATTTCTTCTTAATCAAGGACTTGAATATATTCCTTGATTAAGGGATTGCACCATGTGATACGTCCATATCAAACATTTCTATATTTGTGGTGCAACATTGTTTTCTCGAATATAAGCTCAAAGACATACATGTCCATATCTAATATGTCTATGTAGAGGGTGTGATCTCCTTTCCTTTTTACTTAACGTGGGAGATGTTGTTGTGACTGAATTTCAGCCATCTTCCTTATACTTAGGGAAGTAATAAGATCCTTGATTGATGCAATTCAAAATCAAGCTTCGTCTTTGTAAATCCCCGTAAAGTTCCCTCTTAGTTTAAGTCATAGGGCGTGCCAAGTGAGGCGTGATTTTGGCACTAAAAGATTGAGAAGTTTCTTCCTAAATAAGTAACATGTTAACCATTACGAATTTCCCTAATTTCTACTTTTTATCACATGGAAAATCTGATAAGCTTTCCATCGATATAAGACTTTATCCAACACTTGGGTTAGAAGTTATGACTAATTTAAGCCTTAGTCGTAAAACTGCATCATTTGAGTGAGTGGCAAGTTGTGGAGTTGTTCCAAGTCCTAACCAGTGGGAATCCATGATAATGGAACATCACCGAGAAGCCTAAATTCCCAATTGTCATTTTTCAGTGAGCCACCGTAAGATGTGGCACGTCGCGGTGGCCAGTGAAATTGGGTTCAAGTTCAAATTTTCCAGCTTCGCACAGATGTTTAAAAAGGGCATTTTGTACTTTTTTCAAGCCCATAAAATCATGGAAATACTAAATCAAATCCATTTAAAAGCATTCTAAAATGGTTTTCTCTAGTTTCTCTAATCAAGAACCCTAAATATCCGTAACCTCTTCAAAGAATCTCAAGAATCCATCATGGATTTTTTAAATTGAGTCAAGATTCAAGGTGTCAAAGTCAAGGGCCTCAAGATCCCTCACTCTAGAGCAAGAATAGAGTCCCAAAAGTGGAGTTCATCCAAAGCTTATAACTCAAGGTATGTGGGGTTATGAACAAGGGTAACCCTTTCACCCTTGTCCCAAAAGGCTTGTTTACATTATGATTTTGTTGAAATATATGAGGTTTTTCCATGAATTTGAATTGGGGGGTTTCATCCATTATTATTGAATGCATTATCTTGAGATTTTCCATGAATTGAGAGTTAAATGGAATGATTTCTACATGTTTTCTTGAGTATTTATAGCTGGGTATAAACCCCATGATTTTACTCTTTCATAATATTTGCATTGTTGAGATATTGAAGCATATGACTAAATTCAGATTTTGAGGTAAATTGCTGAAATTTCCAGATATCCACATGATTTATGAATCTATACGCTATACATTATGCTTTTGATAAGCTTTAACTTAAGATTGAATTATTGGTTAGTAAGCCCTATTTGAGACTTTTGAAATTATGAACTCTTGTACTATGAGCACCCATATTTGGAGTATTTTGAAATGATTGAGAAATGAATTGACCTAATGGTCCTTGAGCTTTGTAATCCATTTCACTATATAAGATTATTGATTTGATTAGTGGGTTTGTGATGAACCATGTGATTATTCTAAAAGTGGATTTTTATGAGATGAGCGTAGATAATCTAAAGGGAGTAGTTTTTAGCACCAAGCGGTTAAGTTACTATGGTTTCTTACCCCCAAAACTATGTGCCACCGTAGGATGTGACCTTGAGGCTGATTATATTATTATTATGAGTGGTCCCGAGTCCGAGTTTTATTTAGAGATCACTAGACCTAGGTTATATCCTTGGCAAGAGTATGACGCTCCTCCCTAACGTGGGGTCTCTTTCTTAGGAGGTCAAAAAGTTAGACTCTATGTAGCTCGCATGGTTTATGCCGATTATGAGAACTTCTCTTTCCTTTTTAACTCCGAGATCCAATACTTATTTTCCTTCCCTATAGTCTATTTTCCTAAATGGTTGAATTGCAAAAATGTTCCCTAACCAAGGTATTTTATTGTTGTGAGTTATTTTCCTAAATGAAAGCATCTTCCCTTCTTATAATATTTTCATAAAGCATTGAGATAAGTTTTTTCCATAAACTAAAATGTTTTTCCCATTCGAGATAGAATGATTTTTTTCCTAAAACTTGAAATGAGATATTTTGTCTAAAGTGAATAAAATTTCTTCAAGCATGTTTCAAAGTTATATGATTCCGAATTCCAAGTATTTGAGTTCAAAAAGAGTTATGTGATCATAAGAACTGATGAGGTTTTACTCTCCACAAGACACATAAATGATTTGAATGTATCGTGTAAAGTTTCTTTATCCTTTGAGTATTTAGAATAAGAGGAGATTTGTGATTTAAAGTTAAAGTATGATGACTTACGAGATTTGTGTTACATGCTTCATCCTACATGATTTATGAGCATTATATTTTATACTTGTTAAAGCCACGTGAGTCATCCCATATTGCATGCATGACTTGATTGCAAAAGATTGACATTATTTTATATATATGCATTCACCCCCATATACTCAGTATATCCTCAAAGTACTGATTTACATATACGTCTATTTGATACATTATCTCATAATGTAGGTACAGGATTATAGTGCCTATACCATGTCCAATCAGTTCGTAGCTTCCAGTCATCAGGTGATGGGCCCGTTTTGATTCAGGGTCATGAGTCAGCGATATAATAGAAAAGTATTGTATTTTCCTTATTCATTCATATTGAGTTGGGGTGGTTGGAAGTCATGACCTCATTACCCATGGTCAGTACTAGTAGAGGCTTTATAGATAGTTAGTTGAATGTGATGTATTGAGTTTTAATTTGATGAAAAGTAGATTTGTAACCTTGTGACTTCTGTTTTGTATCAAGCAAATTCATAATAGAGTTACCTTCCTCTTTATTCCTTTAGATTTATTCATTTTATTCAGTTATTTATATGTTATACCAAATGAAAGGTTAGTTGTGGGTCACTTGTGACCCTAGACATCATGTAGCATCTTGAGGGGTGATTTGGGTTGTTACAAATTTGGTATTAGAGCCAGGTTCAAGTGCCCCAGGATGTCTATGAAGCCGTGTCTAGTAGAGTCTTACAGAATGGGACGAAGACGTATGTACTTTTCTTTAATAGGCCACAAGCAATTTAGGAAATATCTTTATTCTTCTGAGTCTTAAATCGTTCTATAGAGAGATTCTGTATGTGCTAACGTAGATCCTCAACTCTCTCTCTTCAGACCACGTTCACCGTATTTTCAAGGTATCAAAAATAGTCAAGCTTGAATCTTTACAGATAGTAGTGGAATTGTAATCGAGTTAGAAAGTATCCCATCAGTGTTTAAAAGTTCCGATAGTTGAAGTGCATTATTCATGATTCATAAAAAGTGAGGTACTAAGCCTAAGTAAGAGGTGCTTTCAGATTCCTTCTAAGAATCCATGATGTGGAGCTATGCCTTCTTATCCTTGTATAATTCTTTAGATATTATTATTTCTAATTTTTGGTTCCCTCTCAGATAACGTTCTTAGATTGGTGAGTAACATGCTATAGAGGACTCTTAGAGTGGCTTGATAAGGGACTTCTAGTGTATCATGAGTCCCTCATGTTTAAAGTTATTGCCTTACTCTTATGGGTCTTACAATTGAGAAAGAATGAGATATGTATTCGTAGATCATTGAATGTTGTGTGTTAATTTTCTACCTCTTCCAATATGTAAGATTGTTATCATTATGTTTTATAAAAGAAAATCAAGCCTAGTGAAGCCGAGTGGGGCTCTTTCGATTGACTAGCATAGTTTCTTTGTTGTTTATCTTATTTTCTCATTCAAAATACAAAACCAAAGTCTAGTGGAGCAGTGTGAGGCCTATTTCGATCGACTAGCAACTTGTTATACATTCTGTTGTTCTTGTGTTGATTGAAACTAAAAGGTTTAGAGTGGTGATAACAAGAAAAGTGGTAAGGACCAATTGTTGAATTTATATGTTTCTATGTATGGCAGAATTTTATTTCATGTTTAGGCTAGGAATGAAGTGCTATATCCTTTATTGTTTGGGAAATATTGCTGCTTGAAGTATGAAAAGAGTTATTGATGATGATTGTTGCATTGGAAAGTAAGAGTTATTGATGAAAGTACTTAGTGGATGGGTGTTGTTAATTTGGACATCATTTAGAATTGTAAGATGGGGTTTGGTCAAAACTTATAGGGCTATGAACTAAGTTGGGGATGTATAAATAGGTGGATAGTGATGATGTGTAAAAGAAGGATGTATTGATGAATTGGAAATAAGAGGGGCCATATGATTGTGATCGATTATTATTGGTTATGAAGTTGAATAGGCATGTAATTTTTAAGTATCATTGATGTTTTATTTCATAACGACTGAGTAAGATTAGTGTTAGACACCAAGTTTGAATAATTGGTGGTCATGAAAGTGGGGGAGGCGACTTCTTGTTTGATGGTACTAGTTATAAGGAAGTGATCTAATAGGCTTGAACAGTATGTGCAAAGGCCTAAGTTTGTTTGGTTCGTAATCAAGTTCAATGATGAATGTTTGATGTAGAAGTGTGCCCAAGGTTCCTTGATGATGTATTGCTCCTCGAGGATTATTGCATGTTATCTGGTTAGTAGTGGCTCTGAGTTGCTAGGTGGGACTAGGGAGATAGTGAATGATGTCCGTGATGGCTAAGTGAAGGAGTTATAAATGAAGGTGTTGTCCGTGATTTGATTCTTATGGTCTAGAAACATAAGGTATAGGCAATGTAGTGATAGGCTATGGTAGGAGTGGTGTGGTCCATCAAAGATTTGGAAGTGCCCATTCTAAGCGTTAAGTAGTAAATGATAGCTATTGGGGCTATAGATGGATGACGTGCATCTCAGGAGGTATTTTTATGAGTTGGCATTACACTTTGGGAAGTGATATGATAGAGCGTGACATAGGGCAGTGCAACTGACTGAGGACATGACCCTAAATAGGAAGACTTGGAGAAAAAGCATTAAGATAGAGGGCTAAGGTTGTGGATGAGTCATAGTCAGTAATTAGGTGGGCTTTGATATCCTCGGTTTGAGAATCTGCAATTCGTTACCGATGTCATACCTATGTTGTTTTATGGTGTGCTATGTTTTTGAAGCTTTTGTATGCTACCTTTCTATCTTGAGCTGAAGGTCTATCAAAAACTGCCTCTCTACTTCTTTAAAAGTTAGTAGTATGGAATGCGTACCATCTACCCTCCTCAGACTCAACTTATGTGGGAATATATTTGGTATATTATTGTTGTTATTTTTGTTGTTTTTTTGATGTTTTACGCTTTGAAGTGTAGTCATTTGAGTCAAGTTCTTTTGTGTATGTGCATTGTTAAATCCCTGACTCTAGAGCAAAGTGACGATAGTTAGACCAGAGTTTATGTGGTGGTTCACCGCCTTGGAGTGATGGCTTAAGTCTAAGGGGGAGATGATAGATTTGGTGACAGGGTCAGACCTTAAGATTTTAGTAGACGTACCAGTGAGCGGTAGAATAGCTTTGAGAAAGATTGATGCTTGACTCAATCTTATTTCAGTACATTAAGTTGTCCCAACACCTGATCATGTTTTACATTTCTGATCGATGGTCCGAATTTATGTTCATCCATTGATAGAGAGTTATGTAATCTCCCAATTCATAAAATGGGGAGTTCTGGTGCGTTTGACAGTTAGGATCACGTCCTATGAGTTTTGAACTCCAAATTCAGGTCATGCAACTCATGACTTAAGTACTTGATCAATTCTTTTAGTAATTCACGAAGTCCAGATTTATATCATGTATTTCCTTGGGATTGACTGCTTGGATAAGTTCATGATGTTAAAGGCCTCAAGCCTCAGTTGAGTACCAAATTAAGTACAATGTCCCTTCATGCTTTAGATCTACATGTTCTTACTTTTTAGCGACCTCTTCCTTAGGTCGCGATGGAAATAATGGACAGTTGTGCCGATAGGAGAGAGTATATGTATCATGCTGGGCAAGATAGTCTCATATAGATGTTGATTCATGGGTCCCTCTTATCCAAGAAACTCTAGAACCCTTTTCTGAAGTTCAAAGATTTTTGTGTTTATGAGTTTTCATAATTCATGTGAGTTGAAATTGATGTTCATGATATGATTGAGACGTGACTCATGTTTGTTTACAAGTTTATCAGGCTGTGACCCTAGTATGTGATATTCATGTGATGTCCATGGTAAACCCTCTTCACATCGCTTGTTGGATGATATGTTCATACCAATTAAGTGAAGAAGTTGTTGAATATGCAAGGCATTCACCCTATATAGATATTTGATGAAATGCTTATGTGATGTAATTAGATCCATTATGGCATGTTGACAAGGAAACCCCAATTGTGTGCAAGCACATGCATGCCAAGTGGTTGTTGGAAAGCCTTAGTGAATAAATAGCAAAAAAGTTGTATGAAATACCCCAATTAGGTGCTCTTTGATACATGCTAAACCTTTGATACATGCTAAGTATTTGATGGATAAGTTTTGACGTGACAACATGAAGTTTCCCCAATTATGTGTTCTCTGAAACATGCCAAGACCCAAATACATGCTAAGTGCTTGATGCAAGACCTTATTGAACGGAATGTGAGCCGAGAGCATGTATCCCTATATTATCGCATGTCTATGATTCCTAAATACCTGAAGTTAGGCTTTAGTGATTGTGATAATGAATGAATGACCGTGGTCATGACTAGTCAAGAATAGTTATGTTTTACTTTTATGTTATCAAGTCCTGGGGTATATGTACCCGTCAATTTAGCTGATGTCTAGAGCCCGTTTCAGTTTTCACGATGATATCAGTCGAGCTATGATTCTGAGAACCTTATAAGTTATAGAATTCAAGACTCTCAGGCAGTTATAAACTCGAGTAATCTCAGTATCTTTAGCGCTCTAGCCTCAGTTCTATACTATGCTCAGATCCAGTAGTATACCCGTGTTAAGTGTAAACCTTAGTAGTATTCGAGTACTCTGTTCAGAGTTAGTATAATTCCGTCAGATAAACCGGACCAAGGGAATTCAGCTATTCATCCTAGTAGACATAGTTAATCAGCTTCAATATAAGTGTTATCAGATTTTGAGATAACCTATCAGATAAGATTAATCTCAGATGCTATTGAGTATTCTTATTATTATTTTCAGGTCATTCCCTAGATAGACTTGATCTCAATCCCAGATTCGATTGAGTATTCTTGTTATTAGCTCAAGAGGCCACCCGTTAGATAGGCTTGATCTCCCTTTCTAGTTCAGTTAATTATCTTCCTAGTCAGATTCAGAGATAACCCATCAGATAGGCTAAATCTCAGATGCGGTTAAGTATTCTTATTATTATTTTCAGGTCACTCCCTAGATGGACTTGATATCAATCCCAGATTCGATTGAGTATTATTGTTATTAGCTCCAGAGGTCACCCGTTAGAGAGGCTTGATCTCCGTTTCAGGTTCAGTTAATTATTTTCCTTGTCAGATTCAGATATTTTCTGCTAAATAGGTCTGGTCTCAGACGTAATCATTTCTTATCATAGATAGTTGGCTCAGGGATAATCCGTTAGGGAGGTTTAATCCCAGATTTAGTTAGTCGATGATCGTACGCTCTAAATTCAACATGAGTTAACTCTTCGTTATAAGACAAGGCAAGTTAGCCCAGATTCAAACGAAGATAACACCCTTCCTTCATTCAGCTCCTCTCTAATCTGAGATTCAGTTACCTAGTTATTCCCATCGTTAATACAGGTATTCTTTAAGTGTTCCGGGTTTAAAAAGTTATAGATATAATTTGACCAGTATTTCAGCTATGAATCTATCTTTGTATGAGTTCTTCGATATCCGGAGAGGTCATGAATTTAGGAAGACCTTGAACCGTTTAGTAATTGTTTCAGCTGTGTGTACTCACTTCTTCCTGAATTGTGAGACTAACTAGTGAAATTCGAGGATGAACATTCCCAAGGGGAAGATATTGTAAAGCCCCACAAAGTTCCCTCATAGTTTGAGTCGTAGGGCATGTCAAGTAAGGCGTGATTTTGGCCGTAAAAGATTAAGAAGTTTGTCCCTAAACGAGTAACGTGTTAACCATGTAGAATTTCCATAATTTCTACTTTTTATCACATGGAAAATCTGATAAGCTTTCCATCAACAAAAGATTTTCCCAAATCTGACACTCGGGTAAAAAGATATGACTAATTTAAGCCTTAGTCGTAAAACTGCATCATTTGAGTGAGTGGCGCGTCGTGGAGTTGTTCCAGGTCCCAACCAGAGGGACTCCATAATAATGGCGCGTCGCGGAGAAGCCTAAATTCCCAATTGTCATTTTCCAGTGAGCCACCGCGATAAGTGGCGCATCGCGGAGGCCAGTGAATTCGGGTTCAAGTTCAATTTTTCCAGCTTTGCATAGATATTTAAAAAGGACATTTTGTACTTTTTCCAAGCCTATAAAATCGTGGAAACACTAAATCAAATCCATTTACAAGCATCCTATAAGGGTTTTCTTAACTTTCTCTATTAAGAACCTTATATATCCAAAACCTCTTCCAAGAATCTCAAGAATCCATCATGGATTTTCGAAATTGAGACAAGATTCAAGGTTCCCAAGTCAAGGGCCTCAAGGGCCCTCACTCTAGAGCAAGAATAGAGTCCCAAAAGTGAGAGTTCATCCAAAGCTTCTAAATCAAGGTATGTCAGGTTTTGAACAAGGGTAACCCTTTCACCCTTGTGCCCAAAAGGCTTGTTTACATCATGATTTTGCTGAAATATATGAGGTTTTTACATGAATTTGAATTGGGATTATCTTGATATTTCCCATGAATTGAGAGTTAAATGGCATGATTTCTACATGTTTTCATGAGTATTTACAACTGTGTATAAACCCTATGATTTTACTCTTTGATAAGCTAATATTAGCATTGTTTAGATATTGAAGCATAAGACTATATTGAGATTTTGAGTTAAATTGCTGAAATTCCCAGATTTCCACATGATTTATGAATCTATATGCTATATATTATGCTTTTGATAAGCTTTAACTTGAGATTGAATTATGGGTTAGTAAGCCCTATTTGAGACTTGTGAAATTACGGAATCATGTACTATGAGCACCCATGTTTTGAGTATTTTGAAATGATTGAGAAATGAATTGACATAATTGACGTAGTTAGTACAAATCTTTCCTTTCTACATAGATCTCATCACGCCCTTCATGGGTAACACTAGGTGTAATACACAATTATAAACTCCAAATTATAAAGCACGAAGTCTATGATCTGCAAAATCTTTTAGCCTACTCTTAGTTGCCCTCAACCTATCGTGAATCATCCAAATTCTATGGAATGAATTCCAAAGCAAGACAGTACCACGGGGCCTATCCTTAGGGATCTCTAACTATCCGATATTAGATTGATAATGCCAGTCATATAGAGTCTCAAATGGCGCCATCTTAATATTGAAATTCTAGCTACTATTATATGTGAATTATACCAATTCTAATTTATGCTCCCACTGAACTCCAAAGTTCATACCACAAGCTTGGAGCATTTCCTCAAGATCTTGAATAGTTTGCTCAGATTGCCTATGAATCTAAGGGCTAAAAGTAGTACCTTGATCCACCTGAGTACCTAACACTTTTGAAAATCTATTTAAAAGATAGAACTAAATATCGAGTCCAGATATGAAATGACAGAAATTAGCACTCCATGCATGTGAACTATATCACTAACATAGATACAATCCAACCTCTAGGCTCTAAATAGAATCTGAATATGGAGGAAATATATCGATATGACCAACCAATCTACAATAACGCAAATGTTATTTGAATCTTAAGGATAATAGTTGCTAAATGAGTTCTCCATCTAAGGTATTCATGATAAAAGAGGTTTTGAGATTCCGTAGAAAGCCATAACTCACATTTTTTGTAATGAAGAGGCTAGACAAAAATATCTAGATAAAAAGTTGTTAGATAGGATGAGAGAGCTCACTATGTTGTATTGGATGAACAACAAAAGAAAAAAGAAATAGGGGTCATGATCACCCTTTCCTTCATATCCCATACTCTGCTTATTAAAATGATGATGTTGACCTACATGATTTAGGTGACATAGGTTCCATTGTTCCACCTATACTACTAGTGAGAACTAAGTTCAAGATCACAAATGCTATGATAAAATTGCTAATCTTGAAAGGAGTATTCAAGGACCTTACTACTATTGATGTGAAATTGCATATAATGAACTTTGTAAGGATTTGCAATCCTACATGATACCTGGGGTGAACCAAGTTGATATTAGAATGTTGTTGATTTCTTTCTCAATATCTGGTAAAACAACTATATCGATTACGAGTTTCTAAGTGGATTAATAACTACTTTGTGTGAGTAGAAAACACAATTCTATGATAGATTATTCCTACATCCAAAATATTTCAAATGAAAGATGAGATATACAACTTCAGGCGACTTTATTTTGATGCAGTATATGAGAAATGGTTGAGATTTAAGAAAAATCTGCGAGATGTCCTAAGTAATATATCACCTAATGACAACTGGCTTTTAATCTTCTATAGAACATTAAATACAAACAATAAGGTTGTAGTTGACACTACGATAGGAGGTGTATTTATGAGTCTAACTTGGGAGCAATCTTTAGCCATACAAAATAGAATTGCAAAACTAATTTGTGGATAGCATATAAGGGAATCAGATGTCCTTATAGGTACTTATGTGATTGGAGCATACATAGAGCAGCGAAGGAAAGATAAAGGGATCACATAAGAAATAGCTTAAATGAGAATCAATTTGACATAATTGCAAAATACCTTATTAGAATAGGGGTGGAAAAGGTAAATGTAATTATTTGCAGGGTAAATCACCTAAACATAATAACACTATTTTTAGGGAGGGGGGAAATTTCTAAAAATTTAGGTTCCAAGATTATGAGCAAAAGGAAAATGGTTTAACTAAGTCAATCAACAATCTTGTCAAGAAAAATAAAGCTGGAGTTGATAACGCTCAATTTACATGTCAATTTTTGTTTAAGGAGATCATTGTCAATATATTTACCCAACAAGAGTCGGGGTTGAATCTACGAGGAACAATGTGAGTGGCGATTCAATAGGTTCAGAATAAGAATTACTAACTAAATTCAAACCTATAGTACAAAATAGTTTTGATTTTTTTGAACACGAAAGTAATTCTTGAGCTTCTAAAGGACTAATTTGAGACTAAGCATAATTAGAGTTTTATCAATTATTAATGAATCTTGGGACTATACTATGCTATGGGAAACATATGCATGGGTATATAATGATTTGATGCAAATTCTAGTCGTTGATGATATGGTAGGCTAGGTTTAAAGTCCTTGAGACTAGTTTTTCAACAAAGCCACAATGATGTCTCTCGTTTACTCTTTTGAGTACCTAATGAGTGTGCAATTGAATCCACCCAATACCTCAATTAGGCCTCCTTATTTTTAGGATGGAACCATAGGAATTGTCAATCTCCTAATTACCCTTATGTCTAAGATAGTGAAAAATTAGAAAGATATACCTATGATTTGCCTACTATTGCTTTAGTTCCCACATCCCTCTTTGAAGGATGATGTGGGTTCCTACATTTCACCTAAAAACCTTCTTTCAAGAATGGATAGGGCTTTCAAGATATTGGGAATTTCATCCATCAAACTCATTTTGGCATTTGGGGCTTTCGCCCATAAATCTCAACCTATTTAATTAATAAACAATAGAAACCATCATCAATAAACTAAGTTCCACACAAATATATCACAACCCATGCACAATTATTTCCTATTCAAACATAATCTCAAGAGGTAGATCTAGCAAATCAATATAATAATCAAAACAAATAAACCAAGATATCTATTAAAGTTACTCATAAGAAAAATAAAGAGAGGGCAAACCACACTTTAGACTCAAATGAATATTCAATATACAAAGCCAAATCTACAATTGCAAGTTACTCTAATTTCTTCTTAGCTCAAATTAGTACAAATTTGAGCTCCAAGCTCTAAGAAATTACAAAAACCCGAAACTAGTGTGGGAGGTAGGGTTGTAGAAGATAGAATTCCTTGGATTAGGGTTTGAAACTTCTTTTGTTAGGAAAAATTGGGATAGCTTCGTGCATTTATAGTTTTGCCCTTGGGATGAAATCCCTCAAGACCATGATCGTGATGCCTTTAACGCGACCGTGGCAGGATGACCATAGGCAATTCCATGGAATAACAACACTTTTACCTGATTGACTCGGAGCCATTGCAGGCGTCTAACCGAGGCTATGTTATACTTAAGGTCTTTGACTGCACTTTTTTTCTTTCTTTTGTTCCTTTTGTAACTCCAATCTACATCTTTTAATCTCATCACCTTTGTGCGTAAAAATTGTGTATATTAGTTCATTCGATTTTAATTATGTATCACTTATACATTCAAAACAAGGTAAGGTGCTAAAATTATTAGTGTGAATGCGTGGTAAAATCACCACTCATAAACACCCCCAACTTAAAGCTTTTTGTTCTCCTTAAGCAACACTACCTCATACCATGAGACACAATCATCTATTCCCAAACATCATGTCTTAAAGATTACAATGACTTCAACCTTAGTCACTACCTCAAGTAGCTCATTACACATGGGCTAAGATATTTTCCACTACACCCCTCATCTTTAGATGTGTTATATAAGGATGCATAAGAAATTAAAAATCAACCAAGCAACAAAAATTAACACTCTAGAAGTGACTCCCTTTTAACAAAAATTAGGCTATACTCAACTTTCCTCATTGCTCGGGAGGTGACAAAATCCCCCACCTCAACTTATTTAAATGCCAACCTCACAAGAAAGAGAATTGCACACACCAAACTACCAAATATGCAATAAGGAATTTTAAGTGGAAAAACACTCTCTGTCTCATAAGAAATGTCTATGCAATAAATGTCATACCATTAGCTTGCTCCTCTTTTAAATCCCCACTATAAAGAAAAACATGGTTGGAGATATTGAAGGACTTTCTAAGCTTGTAATATAGGTCTGATTTAGGGTAAGATATCATTTGAGAACAACATGGAAAACCCTTCCTTGAACATCAGAATCACACTTTTCAATCATTAGTTTTGACTATGGGACACTCTTGTTTGTTTTCTCTCTTTTCAAATGCCTACTTTTTGCTCCATTGTTCACCCATTTTCTTCTATTTATTTTTCATAAAATTTTCATGCAATTCTTTACTTTATTGAACCCTTGATTTTTCTAGTCATTTTTTAGTTATGCACTTATGAATTTCACTAATAACTTTGTGGCCCTATACTTACTTCCGTCAATCATCCCACCCCGACATATGTTTTTAGCATAAAGTTGTATTTTCAAGTTCAAAGAGGGTATGGTTCAAAAGAGGATAAAAAGAATGGTTCACGACTTGTAATGTATTTTTCAACAAAAGGTCCAAAGGCTCAAAATGGGTAACTAGTGACTTCATCTATGTGTAAATAGGTTTTTCAGGCTATGGTGGGTTTCCACTATCACAAGGATGTCCTAATATAATTTCTTCAACTAACTACATCAAAATTATCTTTGAAAGACTAACAAAGCAAGTTCTAGATAACATAAATATACAAGAAATGAATACTAATAGTTCACCACACATGGCATGCAAAATTCGCTAAGAGAGACAAAATTGGAGTATCTATCATTACTTTCTCTTTTTGTGACTCTACAAGTCAAAAACTTGTAGAGTCACAAAAAGAGAAAAAGTTTTGTTACAAAATTACTCATGTTCAATCCCTTGATTTTTGAAAAATTTTAGACGGAGGAGATCGTTCATTTTATATTTGCACCACACACAATTTTATAAGGCCACAACAAAAGCCTTAGCCTTACATTTTGGCTCAAAATGGGCAAACAACCCATATGGATACTCAGACTTTGCCAATGGCGTATAACATAATCCTAAATTAATAATGTCATGGGTACTCAAAATTCCCCTGCATCAATGAAACTTATGCTATGGGTGCTCAAAATTCCCTTGCATCTATATCGCAAATCCCAATAATGACGCATTCCCCTAAAGAATGTCATCACTCAATCTATCATCGTGAAAAACTCCCCCACACCAATATTAATAAAAATAGAAAACCAAAAATAAAAAAAACAACTCACAAAATTTCCATGCTTCTCATGTACTATGTTAAAGTAGTTCAAAACAGCGAGTACAAAGAAGATTAGGGCCACACCCCCAACTAAAGAGACTTATAGTGACCTCACTACATAACACACAAGTATAAATTAGGTAAAAGGGATCCTTGAAACTGCATTGATTAATATATGGAAGGATGAACATAGAGGCGCAATTGTGTCCTAATAGGTGCAATAGCATTACCGCTATCGCAGCCCATAACCAGCGTCGCGGTAACTGAGGCCATCTGCTCCCCTATTTTGCCCTATTATTTTGCATGGCTGCCACACTTCTAAACTTTGTTATCCCCTATTTTTGTCTTCCAACCTATATAAATAACCTACAAAATATGAAAATTATGTGATTTATTACAAAAACATATAAATAAAAATATAAAAATGATGGGTTGCCTCTATCAAGTGCCTTTTTTTCATTGTGGCATGACATCTTTTATAATCCTCATTTCTTTCTCCAAATAGAGGATTTAAAACTTTTGCCCAACTTTTGATCATTTAATCTTTGAGGCTCTACGGGCAAAGGTAGCGTCATGATAATGCATATTCTATCAGGACACTTCGAAGACTTAGACCGTTTGTTAAATTTTGCATCAAACTTTCCTATGGAAACATTAGGAAATAGTGAGAACATTAGAAGGCCACTAATTTAATATAGATCTTTAAGATTTTTGGCATTCAAGATTGGGGTCTTAGCATACCCCTTAGGAAATAAAAACTCCAGGGCATAAGAAAATAGTTCATTCTCACCCTCATTCAATATTTTCTTGGGTGGATTGATTGTCATCAACTCCACCAAGCTTAATATTGAAAAGTAGTAAGAATAGGGTCTTTTCATTAATTCTAGAGTTGTGTCCATTTTCGTAGCATCATCCTGAAATGGACTAGAGTCTTCATAAGGGATTTGTTTTGCTTCTTCTTCCGACTCTAGTATCATTTCATTTTCTTTGACATCATCACTCATGTTTGGTTTGGGTGGTTGTGAAATCATCGAGGATTATTTACTACTAAGATTAGCATCATAACTTGATTTCTCTTCTTAATTAACCTTATCTTGGGAAGTGGGCAAGGTCATGGAATTTTCAATGTTCGTTTCGTTGCCCAATTCTTTTACCTTGACAATATCCCTTATAAATGCCTTATTGGAGTGATGTATGTCTTGCATGTTCTCCCCTGTTGTAGTTACCAAATCCAATATAGTTTGAAGAATAGCTCCAAAGCTATTAGACTCGATATATTTATCTTCCTTCTTTTCATCATAAGACCTATCAAAATCATAAGAAGAACTAGCATTTGGGCTAACATTGCACGAGGAGGGTGTATTTTACCAATCAGTCCAATGTTATAATTTTTCTTCCATTGATTTCAGCCTTTCAACACAAACCTTTTTAGTTCTTTATTTTTCCCATTCTTTTTCATATGACCTATAAAAATCATAAAAAGAACTAGCAACTGAGTCAGTATAATGGGGGAGGGGGCATTTGTACAATCCCTCCCATATCCATTTCGACCACAACATAGATAGCAAATATACAATCTATAAGATCAGGATGGTGCACACATCTCTCTTTGAGGAGTATGTCTACAATCTTGAAAAAAGTGGGGTCCATTACAATAAGGACATAGATTGTCACGATAGGATTTCGAACCACCGATTTCGCCTTCATTTTGAGATTCCACAGTGATAACTAAGTAAAAATAAAAACCTACCTAACACAAAAAATAAAAATAAATAAATAAAATCTACCTAACAACAAGAAACAAAGAAAATCGCAAACAAATATTCACAAGTTTGAACAAAAGCAAGTAAGCTAAAATTCCAAATCAACTTAACACGCCAAATTATTCCTCGACAACGACGCCATTTTTGATAATGCTCAACTTAAACATTAATTTGAGTGTAAGGTTGTCGTAGTAAATATATTTACACAATAAAAGTTGGGGTTGATTCCACGAGAAGCAATGGGAATGGCAATTCAGTAGGTTTGGAATAAGAGTTACAAACTAAATTCAAACCTATAGTACAAAATGGTTTGGGGTTTTTTGATGTTTTCAAACGTGAAAGTAATTCTTGGTCTTATAAAGGACTAATTGGAGACTAAGAATAATTAGAGTGTAATAAATTAGGAATGAATCTTGGGACTATGCTATCCTAGGGGAATGATATGCATGGGTATGTAATGATTCGATGCAAATCTAGTTGTTGATGATATGGTAGGATAGGTTTAAAGTCCTTAATACTATATTTTCAACAAAGAGACAAAGATTTCACTCATTGGCTCTTTCGAGTACCTAATGAGCGTGCAATTAAGCCACCTAATAGTCAATTAGGCACCCCAATTTCTAGAATGGAACCCAAGGGATAATCAACCTCCTAATCATACTTATGTCTAAGATAGTAAAAAATTGGCAAGACACACCCATGAATTGTCTACTATTGCATTATTTCCCACCTCCCTCTTTCAAGGATTATGTGTTCCTAAAGTTTACCCAAAACCCCTCTTTCAAGGATGGCTAGGGCTTTCAAGAGATTCGGACATTCATCCATCAAAACCATTTTGGCATTTGGGGCATTCATCAACAAATCCCTACTTATTTAATCTTGAAATAATAGAACCCTTCATAAAAAAACTAAATTCCCCACAAATATATCACAACCCATGCATAATTAATTCCTATTAAAACATAATCCCAAGAGACACATCTATCAAATCATAATAATAATCATAAAAAATAAACCAAGATATCTATTAAAGTTATTCATAAGAAAAATAAAGAGAGGGGTAACCACAATTTAGACTTAAATGAATCATCAATAGACAAATCCAAATCTACACTTGGAAGTTACTCTAATGTCTTTTTATGTCAAATTAGTACAAATTTGAGCTCCAAGATCTAAGAATTTACGAAAACCCTAAACTGAGGTACGGTTGTGGAGGATAGAATCCCTTGGATTAGGGTTTTAATCTTCTTCTGTTGGGCAAATTTAGAACAACTTTATGTATTTATAGTTTTTCCCTTGGGATGAAATACCACTAGGAACAATTGCGATGTCTTTAAAGCAACCACCGCATAATAAACATGAGAAATTCCATGCGACACTTTGACCTACTTGACTCGGCACGATTGTGGGCTTACGCTCGCCATCACAATAACTGAGGCTATGTTCTGCTCTAGGACTTTAACTGCACTTCTTTTCTTCGTTTTGTTCTTTATGTAGCTCCAATCCACATCTTTTTATCTCATTACCTTTGTTCCTTCAAAATATGGATATTAGCATATTCAAGCACAATTATATTATAATTATTCATTCAAAACAAGGTAAGGTGAACAAATGATGTGTGAGAATGAGTGGTAAAATTACCACTCATCAGGAGTTATTACAAGAACAACAACTGTAATTGGTTATGGTATATAGATAGGATTTGAGGTAAAAAGGTGCCTGGGAGAGAATGGTTGATTCCAAAAATAATAGAAGTGTGTTATACATCCTACTCGGGAGTTGTGATGCTAAATTAAGCTTTTTAGGGTTGAGAATATGCTTCCCAAAGTGTTGAAATAGGTAGAGAAAAATTATACAAATCCATACAAAAATTTGAGTAGATATATCAAGGATAAATTTAAAGGTGGATTCATACTCGACCGTATTAAGAAGCTTAAGCAATACTTTGGCCAAAATTTTGTGGAATTTAATCAAGGTTAAAAATATACACTTCTAACAAACATTATATAGAATTTGAAAACCGATAGTCATTGCATAGATATTGACCAGTAGGAGTTGGAAGATGACTATTGATCTACCTATGTCAAAAGTTATTGATTATCAGGCTACGTCTATAATAATTGATGATGTAATGAATCGTAAAATCTAGTTTTTCATTAAAGGGAATCTAAAAATTCATCTCTAACTACTGCAAGGATATTGACGTAAGCAAGGAGAAGACAAGGGAGGTCCCACAAGTTTTGATTCTCTTTCCAGGACCTCTTTTTTCTTTTCTAGAGAGATTAAACAAGAGTCACAAAGAAGGGAATTACCAAAAATTTATCTCGATGCCAAAGAAATTATTTGTTGCTGAATCAACAAGTTGTCTTATTTGGCTTAAAATGGTAAGAAATCATGTCCCCAATTCTAATTTAAATTTTCTTTAATTAAATTCTAGTTTAATTTCAGTGTTAAGTACAAGAAATGATGGAAGAAGCAAAAAGAAGAAAAAAAAGCAAAACAATGGAAGATTTAAGCTAAAAACTCACAAAAGTATCACAAGGGACAATTGATGTAGTTCCAATATAGTCTGCGCATCGTAATAAGGTGTACTTCATCATTAATATTAATAGTGCATATTAGATCCAAAGTATACAAAAGAGCAATGATGGATATGATTGGATGCATCGTCGAACTAAACAACAAGGCAAATATCCATTGCCAAATTTTATGGTGCCAACCATTGGACCTCAAATTTTAATTAAAATCAACAATCTAAGAGTAATTTGACATATTTTAGAACCTTTCGGCAACAAATAATCTCACAGTCAAATTAAATGTAGTGCCATTTCTGTAATTTTGTGGCCCATTTTTTTGAAGCTATATAAACTTTTTTAACCATTGGAAATCGACTCGTAGGTCATTTTTCTGAATCTAAATCTTGTAATCAAACCATAGTTTGGATATTAATGCTTTTATTGCTTGAAATTTATATTTTTCTTGTGAAACACCTAGAATCTATGAAAAATTTTGGAGAAAATTTTAGTGTATCTTCTCCTTCTTTCACTATCAGTAGATAATTTCCCAAATGTGGAGTTATGTATTTTGCGTATTGAGTATGTGTGGGAAGTAGGAAATGATTATAATACTTTGTCTTAAATTGTATCTTATGATTTATGCTAAACCTCTATGTTTTAATTTATATTTTAAGGTTGCAAACGTAGTCTACATTTTAATCCCTTGTCATGCTTGAAAGAGAAGACAAGAGTAATGAGATTTAGTTGGCCAAACTTAATTTATTGTTAGTTAAGAAGTCTTTATAGGAATATAATACCCATTTTGAGGTTATTAGCTGCTTGGTAATGTAGACAGATGGATGTTCGAGAGAAACTCATGTGATGTTTTACGGAAGATGGAGAAATTACCACAAGTACCTAAGGTCATTCAAAGTCATTAATAACAATCAAATTTGTGATGCATTTTCACTTACCCATGAATAGAATTATTTTCAAGAAGAAATAACCCCATGTATTTTATTCTATTGATTACATCATGTAACATTCATTCAGACAAACCAATATTGAAATTGATACATGGAAAATTAACATGAAATTATTTTTAAAAACCCCTATTTTAATTTATTGTTTTATTTTTAGCGTTGTGTGACAACTTATAGCCACTTGTCACACTTGAGGGTGAAGCTATTGCCTTCATTCCCGATGAAATCTACCTCGACTTTAATTGCGTAAAAATTATATTGCAAATAATCGTGTACATCTTGATGTATATTTTTAGTGTTTGAATCTGTGAACATCCCTTTAGTTAATACACTCTAGAAAATGCCTTGATCTTTAAACTTTATGAAGTATTTTGTGAAAAAAATGGTATCATCACTTTTGAGCATGTTTTTAATTTTTGACATTGTAGTGCAATAGCTAATCAATATCTTATGCAACAAAAATCATGGATAATTCATGATTTTATGCACTATTGGGGATTTAAACATTTCAAAGATTTTGTGTGACATACCTGCTAGAATTAATCCAACGAGGATAGAATTATTTAGATAGTTAGGGTTGTGGTTTCCCAAACAACTCATATGAACTTATGGTAGATTGCACTGTGAAGAAGCATGTTTGAGGTTTGAATAACGCTTTGGTGAAGGTTGAGTCAGTCATATTTCTAGCTGAATTCTTTATTCTTGATTAAAAAGTTTATTTTGAGGTTTCCATCATCTTGTTATACACCTCCTCAAGATCATACAAGAATTAGTAGGTATGGAAATTGCTTAGTTGAAGTTTTGGTTGAATAATTAAAAATTGACTTTGAATGTTTCCCGATCTTTACAGCATTCAAATTTCATATGGGTGGTCTCAGTTATAGATACAGTTGAGGAGTAGGCTTTAATAATTTATGTTGATCAGAGACTTGTTTGAAGCACTAGTGGTGGTGATTATTAATTTTAAGGGTGATAATATTGATGAGTATGATGCAATTGTGAGCACACATGCTTGTTTGGGTTACTATTCTTATACCCCAAAAAGTTTGTACTTTGACATGATTAATAGGGAAACTCCACCACCTAAACCTTGGATTTAGGAGAGTCTAATCATTGAAATCAAATACCTCCTATTGTATCTTTGCTATGCTTACTTTGTAGCCAACATCAATTATTTGATGGCTCAATTTATGAGCCATAAAGGTACCTATTATATCCCACTGATAGATAAGCCAAACCATAGCCCAAAGATATAGGCAATGGGCTAATTTGGTGGAAACGACTTGTTGGGCTGGAATTAGCAATTTAAGACTTAGAAAAATAATAAAATAATAAATATAATCAAAAGCGTAGATAAATCATAAACAACCATCCCACGACTTAATTGTATCGGTACAAAAGATACTACAAATACACAAGAAGTTTTGAAATAGTCAAATACTATATATCTCAAAAAAACAAAAGAGTAGACATAGGCAATATAAGGAAAAATAGGCAACTCCAACCCTTAGTGCTCACCCTATCTCAGGAATCCAACATAACACAATCATCAAATCAATGACAAAAACTAGTACCTGCATCTGCACAAAAATATACTAAAGTATAGTTTAAGTACGAAAACCATTGGTACTTAGTAGGCATCATTGGAAGAATAAACTAAATCATTATATAAATATGATAAAATTCAATATAAAGTAATCTAAGTCAAGGTAAAAGGGAAAACCTTCAAATAATTATGCATAAATAAATAAATTAGTCTAAAATAGTAACATAAATATAACATAAGTATATATGCTTAATTCGCCCCCATAAGTCAATAAGTGTAGAAATGTAAATAACCCAACACATGCCCCCATAATCCTTGATGGTACAATTAAGGAAAGTAAAGAACTAAATAACCATAATCTACCAACTATCCTGCCATGAACAAAAATACATCCTTACCATATCACATCATAAACCACTCTCAATTGTCGAACTTAAACTAGTGATCGTATCATCAATATCATTCTCAATTGTCAGAGTTAAACTGGAGCTCATATCATCAATATCATAATCAATTGATGGAATTTAATCGTTACTCACGTCATCAATATCATAATCAATTTCTAAACTTGAATCGGTGCTTATATAAATAAAATTAAATTATTTGGTTTACCATATATAGTATAAACTTCCAAAGTCAAACCATAGTGACCTGCAAATATCTGTTTTCCTCAAATCCAATAGTATACATATTAAAAAGTAAAATAAGTGCATAAAGGTCTACAAAAACAATCCCATGTATTGGTCTAAGGTGGATGAGAGGGTCCTAATTTTATTACACAAAGTCCATTATGACAACATCTACCCCATACAAGGCTAAGGTATCCAAATCCACTTTTAGATATTCATAAAGCCTTAATTAGTCTTAACATAGAATTTCTACCTAAAGCATGAGCAAGTAAGTCTATGCCTAAACTACAATATCGATATATCCTAAATAGTACAATTAACCCTATATATTAATAATAATGCCACCAACACCTAAATCCTATCCCAAATCTAACATAGTATCATAATCATATGATAAAATTGCACAATCTACGAAGAAGGTGAACTTAGCCTACATAGACGACGAAGAAAAGCTCAAATAATCTTCTAAACCAATGATTTTCCTTTTTGAGAAGCTTTAAAACGTGTCATGCTATCATAATAAAAATATGCTCATCTAAATGTGAACAATTATACCCATATTGCAATACTATGCTCTGGGTCTAAAATTACATAAAAATCTCATTTTGGGCTCGTTTGCCGAATTGCACACTCAAAATCAACACAATGCCTCTCTATGCTTAAGGAATATTTACCCTAATAATTGGTAAATTTAAGCTCTAATGGTGCTATAATAAAGCCACCATGTTTTTTGGGATTTTCGAAAAAGTATGAACAAATTAACCATGTAAATAATGGAATCTTACCTCCAATTTGATAAAAATCGCATAAATATAATTTACACATGATCCAAAATAACCCACAAATGTTTCCTCTAAGATTTTCCCAATTTTTAGGGTCCAATATCTTAGGAATGGATGAAAATATTGAATAATAAGGCTTATTGGGTATTTATATCCTTTCAAGATGCATAGGTATTGCTTAAGTGAACTTAGGGTCGCTTAAGTAATACTTTTTCTCTAGAACCTATATCACTTACCCAATCAACCAATCACGTACGTGATATACGACCATACCCGGCAATTGAGTCGCTTAGGCGATTCTTGCTCCACTTATAAGATTATCGCTTACGCGACATCTACTTGGTCTGGAAGATCGCTTAAGCAATTAGAATCATCGGTTACACAATGCAACAGTACCAGCTGAGACTTGGAAGTATCTCCCAACCACTTGAGAATTATCGAGAATCTCGTATATGCAAACAGCCTGCGATACCATATCAAAATTGATGTTCCAGACTCAATGGCGCAATTAAAACTTCCATATGAGGTCTTTTTGAAGAAAAAATATGTCACTCTCCCACTTAAAATTTTTCTTAAATTGCTGGCAATAGCATAAAATTAGTCCACGAGCCTTAAGACTCTAACCAATGGTCCTTGTAGCCTAAAATCGACATTCTGGAGCTAATAGAACAACAAGAATTTTCATAAAATGTCGTTTAACTAAATTTTTCTACCCAATAAAAAATTTGTACCAATGAAGACTTTAAAATAGGGAGTTGTCTCTAAACCCCAAATGAACTGTCCAGTAACTGCATTGTCAATTCTACCAAGATATAACTGACTTGGGTAGCTATAGGATAGCTCTAAACGATGATATTAAGTAAAAATGTTAAAAATAACCTAGAGGGTCAAAACATCATAGTTATTCTAATCATGCTTCCCAAATATAAATCCCATCCCATATCTAGCATAACACCATAGTTATACTACGAATTAGCTCAATCGATGAAGAAGTTGAACCTAGCTCAACAGGATAACGAAGAAATGATCGAAGAATCCACTAAACCATTGTTTTCCCATTTTTATAAGCCTCTTCAAGGGACCACTCTATCAAAATAAAAATGTACTAATATAAAAGAGAACAATGATACCCATATTACACTATTGTGTATCAGATCCAAAATTATGTAAAGCCCTCATGTGGTGCCCATTCATGGAATCACACTTTTAAAACCGACAAAACATCCCTCTATGCTCAAGAAAATTTCACCCATAAAAATGAGTTAATTTCGAACTCTATTGGTGCTATAATCAACGAACAAATATTTAAGGATTTTTGGAAAATCATGAGAAATCACCATGGATTTTGATGAAACTTACAAAGAATTCAATGAAGAAATGCATTAATAGAGCCTATGAACACTAAAAAACAACCCACTAATGATCCTTAAAAATACCTACACTCTTTTGGGTTCTACACACTTGAGAATGGGTAAAAAATGGAGAAACTTAGGCTAATGGGGTTCTTATACCCTACCAGGTACACAAGTGTCACTTAAGAAGACATCGGGCTACTTAAGCAGTCCATTTGGCATATAAGGATCATCTTTTAAGAAGTAAGGGAACCTCTTAAGAAGTCCAATTATTTTAGACATCCATCGACCCCTCAGGATTTATCCAGAATCCCATATACGTAATCAAACTATGGAAACCTATAAATTTAATATTCCAGACTCAGTCACACAGTTGAAATTTATATTTGAGGTCATTTTGAAGGAAAGTAGATCCCACATCCATGTGTCATTTTTCTTTACTTCCAACCAATAGCGTAAAATAAGTATAGAAGCCTCGAGACACAAATCAAGGGTCCACCTAGCCTAATATTGATGTTCTAGTGCTATTGGAACTGTTAGAATTAGAATACGTAATGTTTACCCGATAGAAAATTTGAACCAATGAAGTCTTCATATAAGGAATTGGCTCTAAAAAATAGTTAAATTGCTCGATAACAAAATTATCAATTCCAGCATGTCATAAATAACTTGGGGTAGCTATAGGAAGCTATAAACAACAAAAATAAGCTGAAATATAGGAAATAATCTAGAGGGTCAGTACAATATACGTTACTAAAAGGACTTTTATCTATGAAAGTAATGGATTAGGATACACCTGAAGCCTCGAATAAGTGAGGATACTGGGTCTGCATCTCACTTTCGATCTCCCAAGTATCCTCCTCTACAGCGAGGTTTCTTTGCTGAAACTTAACAATTGGAATCTTTCTAGTGCACAACCATTTGACATCACCAGCCAAATTTAGCACAGGCTCTTCCATAAATGTTAATCACTCATCCACCTGAATTGAGACTCATCTAATCACATGAGATGGATTAGGAATATATTGCTATAACATGGAAACATGGAAAAGTGGCTGGAAAACAACAATATCTGACGGTAGAGGTAATTCTTAATCCATATTACCAACTATGCAAAGAATCTCAAAGGGTTAAATATATATGGAGCTGAGCTTGACTTTCTCCCAAACCTTATCACACTCTTCATGGGTGATAAATAGGGGGATACCCAATCACCAATTTTAAATCTCGAGGCACGAAGTCTACTATTTGCATAACCCTTATGGCTTCTCTAAACTGTACTAAACCTTTCCTGAATCACCTTGACTCTATCAAACGACTCCTAAAGCAAGTTTGTGATAAAGGTCCTAACCTCAAAAGTCTCAAATTATCCGATCGAAGAACAACATCTCCTACCATATAAAGCATTAAAAGACGCCATTCAATATTAAAATAATAACTGTTAATATGAGGGAGCTCTTTCAAGGCTAAGTATTGATTTAACTATACTTCAAAGACCATAACACAAACTCGAAGCATATCATTGTGTACTTGAATAGTCCGCTCTTACTGGTCTTTAAACTGTGGATGAAAGGTTGTACTAAGATCCCCCTGAGTACCCAAATTCTCTTGAAATGCTCTCAAAAATATAGAAGTGAACACTGAACCTCAGTCTGAAATAATATTTATAGGAACCCCATGAAAACATATAATCTCACGGTCATAGATATGGGCTAATCTCTCAACATTGAATGACAACATAATAAGAATGAAATGTGTCGACATGGTCAACCAATAAACAATGACCAAACTACTATACTAACAAAGTCCATGGTCTACTGCTTATATTTTTTCTTGAGAATCTGCAACCTAGGAATCAAACCACCAAGTCACTGATAGTCAGTTATCACTTACTGATAACATAGACAATAAGCTACAAAGTCTACCACATTTATTTTCTTTCCATTCCACCAATAATGTTGTCTTAAATTTTTATACATCATAGATATACGAAGGTGAATATAATATCTAGAGCTTTGAGCCTCGAGAAAACTTGACTAAATCATGACATCAACCCTGAAAACATAAATGCGGCTATAAAATCTCAAAATACCTAAGTATCTAGGTATCCTTCTTGGACACACCACTCATAACCTGATTATAGATGATACCAAGTCTCTTATCCTCAAAGTAGCAATTTTGAATCTGCTCAAATAGCAAGGACATTACCTCAACACCAGAAAGAATCCTTCCAGGTTATGAAATACCAAGTCATACCATTAAGTTTGCTAAAAAATATATTTATCATGCCAATAGCCTCTACAGAACTAAAAATACAAACCAAGATACCCATCTCACAGTCTTTTGACTATAGGTATCTGCTACCATATTTGCTTACCTGGGTGATATTACAAAGAGATATCATAATCGTGTAGCAACTCCATCAATCTATGCTGCCTAGTATTAAGATCTCTCTTGTCCATAAGATTTTCAAGACTATTATGTTCCATGAAGATCTCAGAA
This sequence comes from Capsicum annuum, assembly GCF_002878395.1. Classification (NCBI taxonomy): domain Eukaryota; kingdom Viridiplantae; phylum Streptophyta; class Magnoliopsida; order Solanales; family Solanaceae; genus Capsicum; species Capsicum annuum. Next base: position 136,662,396 of record NC_061115.1, read on the forward strand.
TGCACTCCATAAAGATAATGCTTCCATATGGTAAGAGGAAAAAATATTGCAGCTAATTTGAAATCATGAGTATACTAGTTGCGCTCGTGCACCTTTAATGCCTCACAACATATGTAATAACATGACTTTGCTAAATCAATAAACAATAGATACCTACACCAAAAGTGTCACAATAACTGTGAATCTATCTTTCTTAGCAAGTAGAGCCAAAATGAGAGATAATGTGAGAAACTCCTTGAGCTTCCTAGTTAATCTATTCATAGGTGTTGTAATTGTAGAAAAACTCTCAATGACCCACCTATAGTAACTAGCCAAACTAATGAATCTACAAACCTCAGCTGGAAATGTAGATCTAACCCAATCACAATAACCTTGATATTTGTCAGGTCTACCATAATCCCATCCACTGACACCACATCCCTAAGGAATGCTACCAACTCAATCCAAAACTCACACTTAGAAAACTTGGAAAAAAGAAAATTATCTTTCAAGTTCTGAAGCATAATCCTCAAATGCTACACATGCTATTTTCTACTCCCTAAATACACAAGAAATCAAAAAGAATCTAAAGAAGGCACTGACACATGGTTCATCAAATCCATCAAAGAAGTTAGGGATTTATTCAACCCAAAGAAATCACTAGGAACTCATAATGACCCCAACGGGTCTTAAAGGGTGTCTTCGAGATATACTCAAGACAAATCCTCAGCTGATGGTAATAGAACGTAAAATTAATATTAGAGAACACTGTTTCTCCCGAAAGCTACTTAAGTAAATTATCAATGTGATGCATAGGATACCGCTTCTTTATTATCACCTTATTAATCTACTTATAATCTATACACCTACGCATGGAGCTATATTTCTTCTGTATAAAAAACACAGGAGCTCCTGGAGAAAAGATACTTTATCTAATAAAACCTTTATAAAGAAGATCTTGAAGCTAAGAATTCAACTTCATAAGCTCCATAGGAGCCATATGGTAATGTGCCATAGAAATAGGTCGGGTGTCTAACTCAGGATCAATAGCAGTCTAAATATCATGAGAAGGAGGAATACTAGGTAGATTGGTAGGGAATACATCAGGAAACTCATAAACTATAGGAATAGAATCAAGATCAGACTCTTCATATTGACATCAAAAATAAAATAAAGATAAGACTCGCAACCCCTCGACATAAGCCTCCAAGCATGAACATAAGAAATAATATTCATTGGCTCACAACTAATTGATCCCCTCCACATGACTGTGCGTATGTCGTGAATGGCTAAAGTAACTATCTTTAAAGAATAGTCCATGATTGCATGATAGTGGGATAACCATTCCATGCTTAGAATCACACCAAAATCAACCATATTTAATATAATAAGATCATCATGAGTATCAATATCTCTAATCATCATCAGTATCAATATCTCTAACATTCACAAGACATGATATGAAAACCCAATACACTATTAAAAGATCACCCATGGGAGTAGATATACATAGTGTTACGGATAATGAATTCCTAGATAACTCTAACCATTGGCATAATAACAAAACACATACAAATAAGTTGATCTTTGATAAAATAAAGAAAAAGCAAGCTGATAACACACCATCATTGTGCCATAAATAACAACATCAGATAAAAAATCCTCAAGTCTAGAAAGTATCAAATAAAATTGCAGACACTCGCCACCTTGCTAGGATCCTGATAGATCTCCTTTCCTACCTACCTGAGAACCTCCATGAGCATCTTTGGAACCAACTTTATGACATTGCATACCATTTTTAGATGTGGGAAGAACTGCCATAATATGTGGAACACCCCGAGCTAAAGTAATAATCACTCTATGATAGGGGCACTCTCATGCGAAATGACCAAAACCTCTAAAATCATGACATGCCCCTTGAATTATAGAAAAACCATAAGATGCAGCCGATATGAAATAATGACAATGGCTAGAATAACTAGATTACAAGCCCTTCAAATACCGACTGCAACCATTCCTAGGACAATGACTGAAACTAGACTGGCCTTCATTAATAATCTAACTAGTTGCCTAAATAGGTCTACTAGACTACCCCTATTACTAATATGGCTGACATGGAGGTGACCTTTCCTGAGAACCACTGCCTCTGAATTGTAAGACACTATTGCTCTAACTGAAACTAACCTAACAATATGGCCTCTTATCGCTACCCCTTGGTTCTCACAATACATCTTCTACATAACCTGAGCATATGTAGAAACCTTAAGAAAATATCTACCCATAGAAACCAAACTTTAAGCAAACATGCAAAGTGGAATTCTCAATCCCAAACAAAGAAATGAATCCTCTTATACTCAGTAGTTAGAATAGAAGTAGTATTCCTAGTTAATTCCTGAAAATGAGCCTCATACTTGACAACAGTAATGGAGCTTTGCTCCAACCTCAAGAACGATTATATCAAAGGATCCCTAAAATTGTAAGGCATCATGGAAAATTGAGTCCATGAAAAAAGAGAAGATCCAACTGGCCTAGAATCAATATAACCTGTCCGCCAATGTTGAGCTGCCAAGTCCGACTAAAAGGTAGTGTATTAAACACCATAAGTCAAAACAAGGCCTAAATTACAAAGCCTATCATCACGACCAATTAAAAACTCAAATACATCTAGACATGGTGCACTAGAAAAATTAGATGGAGCAAATCTGAAGAATCTACTAAACATATTCTTCTCCTCAATAGACATAGCAGGCTGTTCAATCCCTGGATAAGTGACAACCAACTCAACAATCATCGATGCAAGAGGAACATCAAGTCTGGGAGCTACAACTATAGGTTGTGCCCTCACTTATGTGCCACTCTAATATATATAATGTGTACTAAAATTTTGTGCACCACCAACCAATATAAAAACATAATCAATTCATATTTAAGCAAGAAAAAGTAAATAAAACCTGATAGAGTTTGGCTATTCCTAGCCCACTACTTGCGAAAGTGGAAGAATGTTTATCCTAGGAGTGGTAATAGGATGGGTAAGGCCCCCTATCCTTGAGTGTATTTGGGGACACATCTTGAGGCTATCCATGACCTCTAGGTCATCCATAAATAGCAATAAATTCCCTAGGCTCAGTCTGAGACTCTCATCTCATGTAGCAGTAGCATTGTCTTAGCTATTTGCAAAGAGTGAAATAAAAGAGATTCTTTATAAACCAATAGATACTCTTAGCAAATGATGAGTGAAAGAATGAAGAACTCATACAAATATCCTATAGCCTCCTGGAGATAAGAAAGAAATGTCATTGTTCTAATCCACAGGAGTCTACTAGACACTTACACTTGTACTAGTAATGCTGGCAAAACCTAGATTTTTATACCAATTTGTAATCAGCCAATTTATGAGTCATGATGGCACCTACTATATACCATCGGTAGGTAAGTCGAGCCATAGACCAGAGCTATAGGCAATTGGCTAATTTTGTGGAAATGGCCTATGAGGGGCAATCAATAATTTAATACATGTAAAAAAAATTATTATAATCAAAATGGTAGATAAAGCATAATACACCATCCCACCACTTAGTAGTGTTAGTACAAGAGCTACTACAAATACACCACAAGTTTAAAATTAGTCAAATATACACTATATTAAAAAATAAATTACTAGACATAGATAATAGAAGAAATAGGAAAACTCAAACTACGAGAGCTCACCCTATCTCAAAAATACAACACAACACGATCGTTGAATCACTTCTAGGAACAAGTACTCAAATCTGCACCAAAAAGACACTTAAAATTAACATGATCACCAAAACCACGGGTACTTAGTAGGTGTCATTGAACAAATGAGATAATTTATAATATCAATACAATAAAATGTGAGATAAAGCAAGTTATTCCCAAATTAGTAATGTACAGATTAAACAAGTATATCTACTTAATTGGACCCTATATGCTAATAAGGGAAAAATAGTAAATAACCCAAAGTAGGCCCCTATAAGTATGGGGTTACAATCAAGGAAAGTAACTAACTGAATAACCATAATTTGCCAATTGTCCTGCCATTAGCAAAAATCCGTTCGTACCATATCACATCATAAATAACTCACAATTGCCTAACATGAGATGGTGCTCATATCATTAATATAGTATCATCAATATCATACTCAATTATGGGACTTGAATCGATGATTATTGAATATGATAATCAATTTTCAGACTTGATTCAGTGCTCATATCATGATTATCATAATCAGTTGTCATACTTGAACCGATTCTCGTATAAATATAATTAAATTATCAAGCTTAGCATAAATAACATCAACTCCTAAAGTAAAATCATTATGTGTGATAAGTATCCATATTTCGTAAATCACATAGTAAGTATTTTAAAAAGTTAAAAAAGTGTATAAGGGTCTACCAAAACTATCCCAAGTCTTGGCCTAAGGCATATAATAGGGTCCACTTCTAGTCCTAAAAGCCCATTAATTCAACTTCTACCTTGGACTAGGCTACAACATCTAAATACACTTTTAGAGATTAATTTCACCTTAATTAGTTTTATGATAGAAATTCTACCTATAGGATGAGCGACTAAGTTAATTATGCCAAAATTACAATTTCAACATAGCCTAAATAGTATAACAAACCCCAATTATTCACAATAACACCACCAACAACTATATCCTATCCCAAATCTAGCATATTATCATAATCATTTAATGAAATAGCATAATCTATCAAGAAGGTAAACCTAGACTACCTCGACACAAAAGAAAAGATCGAATAATCCTCTAAACCAATGATTTTCCTTTTTGAGAAGCTTTCTCAAGGTTTCCTGCTATAAAAATTACAATATAATTATCTAAATGAGAAAAATGATACCCATATTGCACTATTGTCTTTATGTCTAAAATTACATAAAAATCCCTTATGAGGCTCATTTGTCAAAGCGCACACTCAAAACTAACACAATATCTCTTTATGCTTAAAGAATATTTACCCTAATATTTGTCAATTTATGGTCTAATGGTTCTAGAATCAAGCGACTAAGGTTCTAGGGATTTTAGAAAAACTTTGAAGAAATCAACCATGAAAATAAAGAAATATTACCTCTAATTAGATAGGAAATAGCATAAATAAACTTTATCCAAGCTCCAAAATCATGTAAAAATGTTTGCTCTAAGATTTTCCCAATTTTTAAGGTTCTAATTTCTTGGGAATGGATGAAAACTAGTAAGAATGAGCTAAGTGGGTATTTATACCATTCCTAGGTGCATGGATATTGATTAAGAAAACATAGTGTCACTTAAGAGATACTTGACCACTGACATCCATATCTCTTATGCGATCATCCAATCACTTTTGCGATATATGGCTAGCCAAAGATATATCACATACATGGTAAAGTATTGCTTAGGTGATACTTGATCCATTGTCAAGCCTACTACTTCGAAGATAAGAAGACTCTCTTAAGAAACATATACTAGGTGTGGCATATCACTTTAGAGACTAGAGGCATCGCTTATGTGATGCACCCACACTAGCTAAGAATTGGAATTTTCCAAGTCTTCGTCAACCATTAGGAATTCGTACAAAACACCATATATGCAAATTGACTATGGTAGCCTATAAAATTTGACCTTCCACATTAAACGACTGAGTTTTTTATCTGAGGTCATTTTGAATAAAAATAGGTCTTACACCCACTTACCATTTTTTAAAATTCTAGTCAATAGCCCAAAATAAGTTTGGGAGCCTTGACACATGGACCAAGGGTGCTCTTGGACTAAAATTAATGTTCTAAAGTAGTTGGAACAGTCAAAATTGGCGTATGAAGTTTTGTAACTAAAGTTTTTGTCTGGTATCATATTGGAACCACCGAAGACTTAAATGGGTAATTAGCTATAAAACTAAATGAACTGCCCGATAACCACATTGTTAATTCTAAAAAGATATAAATAACATAGAGTAGCAATAGGAATTCTCTAAATATAAAATAAAAAGTGAAAATACAGAAAATGACCTAGAGGGTCATTAGAATTTTTACAGTAATTATAGCAGCATATTTGTTTGAATTACAAGTTAAGGCTCTAGTATCAATTTTACTAAAGTTAAAGATGGTCATAGGATAGTTTATTTATGAAATTATAGGTATTACACCCGGAATCTATATTCATAAAATCAAACTTAAGATGAATGTATCCTTAGTATTTAGCATCAACATAGGCTTAATTTGTTTATGTAAGAGGTTGTCAATAAGGAGATCATCAAGTGATTGGATATGGATGTCGTTTACTTAATTATATATATTAAATGGGAGAGTAAGGTTCAACGTGCATAAAAAAGGGTGTACTCATTGAGTTTCAAATGAAAAAAATGAAATTATTACAATGAGAAAAATCACTAGTTAGCCAATGTGGATGGATGATAGGAAGTTGAATGCGTGGAATAAAAGACAAATGTTACCATACTTTTTATGGATCAAATTTTTGACTTTCTTGATTTTAGAGGATGGTTTCATTTTCTTGATGGCTATTCATGATATAATAAGATTTGGATTGTTCCTGAAGACTAATAAAAGACTACTTTCACTTGTCATTATGGTATATTTTATTCTAAGAGGATGTCGTTAATGTCATGTAATGTGTCTGGAGCCTTTTAGTAATGCATGATATATATCTTTTTACAATTGGTAGACACTATCATGATATTTATGGATGACTTTTCAGTAGCTGGTGACTCCTTTAAAAATTTCTTAGCCCAACTGGCTAGTGTTTTGAAAAGATATTGAAATTTAATTTTGGTTCTTAGTTAGGGAAAGTGTCATTTCATGGTAAAATAATGGATAGTACTCTTTAACTAGATTATAAAGATGAGGATAGAGGTTGAAAAGTCAATGATTAAGATATTTAAAATTTTCCACTATAATTTTTTGTGATGGGTATTCAAAACTTTTTGGGTCATGCTAGATTTTATCATAGTTACAAAAATTATTACTTTAAAATCTCACATCCTTTGTGTAAACATTTGGAGATAGAGGTGAAGTTCATTATCGATGATCTGTGTCGAAACACATTTGAATTCCTTAAGGATAAGTAGTCATTGGGCCCTATCATTTTGTTACCTAATTGGTCCATTCCTTTTAAGGTTATGTGGAGGGCTAGTGGAGTGGATCTTGTAGAAGTCCTTGGACAAAGGCCTTCTAAAATATTTCATTAGATCTATTATTCTAGTAAGGCACTCAACCCACTCAAAAAAATTTTGCTATGGTAGAACAAGTTTAGCTCTATATGGTTTTTTGTTTGAGAAATTTCAAACTTAATTGTTAGAAATGAAAGTGATTGTGCACACTGACCATGTATCTCTTAGGTATCTTATAGAAAAATGATGCAATTCCAAGTTTGGTTCATTAGGTGTTTCTATTACAAGCCTTTTACTTTGAAGTCAAGAATCAAAAGAGGACCAAGAATCAAGTGGCTTACCACTTTTCCCATCTTAAATAAGGGGCAATAATGAAGTTAAAAGACAATATTCACATTGATAATACTTATCTACATGAGCTGGTATTTGTTGAATCACAATACTTGATTCCATGGTTCATAAATTTTGGCATAACTTTTGTAAGTAAAGTGGTGTTGAGGACTTTTCTTTTAGAAATAGATAAATTTTATATTTGATATGTGGAAGTTTTTTAGGGATTATCCATACTTAGTCAGATTTATGCAAACAAAATGCTTTATAGATATAGCCCCGAGGTTTAAATTATGAGTGTTATAAAGATATGTCCCTCATTTTTAGTTGGGAGTCATCCTAGAAGCGTGTGAATGGCTAAAAAAATTTCAATGATTGTACTATAAACATACCATTCATAAAGAGGCTCATGACTATGTATGACCTTGTGACTAATGCCAAAGCAAGCAAAACATCTGATCAAGGCATGAGATTACATTGACAATTATTATTGAAATTGAGTTATTTGACATATGAGGTATTGATTTCATGCTCCCATTTGTGAGATCATATGGTATGAACTATAATTTGTTTTTTGTTGATTGTGTTTCAAAATAAGTAGAGAAAATTATATTTCTAGACAATGAGGGAAATTGTTATATAGTATTTCTTAAATAGGAATATATTTTCAAGATTTGGTACGTCGAGGGCCATCATCAACAATGGGTATTCTCATATATGTACACTTTTATTTAAAGATCTACTTGAAAAAATATGGTATCAAGCATAAGGTGGAAACACCTTACCATATTCAATCGAGCGGTCATGTAGAGATCTCTAATTAAGAGAACACGTACATTTTAGCAAATAATGTGTATTTCAATAGAACATACTATTCAAGAAAGTTATACTATGTATTTGGGCTTACCGTAAAACATTCAAGACTCCGATTGGTGTTTCTCAATATAATCTTTTGTTTGGTAAATTATTTTAATAGCCTATTAAACATGAACATAAGGTGGTAAGGGCAATCAAGAGGCTAAATCTGTCATGAACGGATGTAGTAAAGTTAAGACTTGAGCAGTTAAATAAGATGGATGAGTTTCATCTAAAGCATATGAGAAGTCATTTTTATATAATAAAAAGACTATGTTGTGCCATTACCAAAATATAAAAAAAGAAAATATGTTGGCGATATGGTTCTGTTGTTTGATTCTATGTTTTTCTTATTTCTATGCAAGCTGAAGTCAAGATGGATGGGATAGTATGAAGTTGTGAATGTTTTTCCTTATGGTGTCCTTGAGCGTAAGAATAATGATGGCAAGATATTTAAAGTGAATGTATAAAGGGTGAAATAATACCTTAAAATGTTGATGATGTCATGGTGTTGTGTGATATGTTTCTAGACGAAGTCCAAATAAACACAATATCTGAGTCATGCCATGATATTAAGTCAGGCACTACATGGGAGGCAACCCACTTTTATTTGGTAAAGTTTGAATAGCCAAATTAGCCATGTCATACCATGACAATAACTTAAGCATTACTTGAGAGACAATCCATGGATTTTGTGTTGTTTTTTATTGATTTTTTGTTTGTAGTATAGGGATGATGGCATTGAAATGTGTCAGTGATTTCAAGACTAAACATAAAAATAGATGAAAAATTTATTGCACAGACCTCATGAGTCTAACGATTAGTCGTAGCCATGAGAAACAACTCGTAAGGTAGTTCTTCAGCACAAGAAGTGAATATAAATTATAAGATTTTGTAACTCCACCCCTATACACTCTAGATTAGTCTAAATGATTTGTTGCTCTCATGATGACTAATTGTATTGATTTTTAAGGATTTGAGAAGCTAAGATTTCTATCTTGTACACAATATATGTAGGCAATGAATCACACCATATGACAATAATTCATTGCATGAGTCATGGTTTCAGGGGCAAGTAAGTCAAATAGTTATGCAATCCAGCTTGACTAACCCAATATTTGAGCGATAAAACCCTAATCGATACTCAAATCAGTCCCACATAATAATTTGAAACAATGACATCCTCTATTAAAGAAAAACTTATTCCCTTTCTTAATTGTCATGACCCAAACACGAGCCTGGCCTTGATGGGTATTTCAAGCCCACAGTGGGTCGAAGACCACCCCTTAGACTTGACTGAAGAGAACATAAATATAAATAGCACAACTAAACAAAATAGCAATGAGAAGGATAGATAAGTCAAATGTCAATTTTAAGAATTCAAATAACCAACAACCCATACTTGTCCATAAAATGTACTATAACTAGAAATACCAACTATGTCGGGACATGCCCCCGACTATGACCAAAAGGAATCCAGAATGGAATACAAAACAATACTAAAAAAATAAAGAAACTAGTGAAATAATAGGTCATTTTGAAAGATGGAGGCTCACCACTTCACTACAAATCCAAAGGAATAATGAATCACCTAACATTGGACATGAGCAATAGAAAACCCTTTGGACCCTACGTCATGAAATTATATAAAATCCAAAGACGTCTAGTGGGGGGGGCACTCACATGTAACTCAGGGGATAGGGAAAAAATAAGGTAATTATAAAAATCCAATTGCAAACCGTATACACCATATTCATATACATATTTATATTATGTCAAGATACGAACAAAGGGCCATGAACATGATGGTATAAAATATTGACCTAAACGATGTAGCTCACTATATGCCAAAGGCACCCATGGGATATATGTGTCAAGCACTCCCTGCTGGAAGGGCCCTAGTGCTTATTAGCTGTGGGAAATAAGGAAAAACATATGAATGGCTAAAGATATCAAGGCCATAGCCCTCCCAAACTATATATATATAATGTGTGAACCAAGCACATGGTCACATGGACCCCTAATGATGACAAAAACAATTTCCTTAGTTGCTCCCTCCAGTACCTACACCTTTATAGTGAGTTACACAATTGTGTTTAAGCCTAAATTAAACACTTTGCAAATAAACCAATCATAGGAGTCATTTATTAAGGTATTTATCAACATGATATTGTCAAACCAATATACTTGAAAGCTAATATAATTTCATCAAACCGATCTGTCTAAATAAATTTGATCTATCTTATTTTTATGATGATCAGCCGACAACAAGGGACCAGGTCCCTGGGTCTTCATTAGAACATATAGTTATCACATGTCCTCTGCAATTTGGTCTAGCAATGTAACAGACTACGTAGGTGAGCTTGTACTAGTGAGGACACCAGGCCCAGTAAAAAATCTATCCTAATCATATCAAGCTATAAAGAGAAAAGAATGCTTCTCAATTCATAATTCTTGTAATTTGATTATTCAATAGGGAAATCAGTAAAAACTCAAATATTGCTCAAGTTCCAAACTTTTCTGTGCTGAGAGTGTGTTTGTTATTGAGTTAAGTCATGGTCTATAATTTAATTTCTCATCATATATGAGTAGTTATTTTCTTGTCTTTTTTGATTGCTTTAGTTGAGTTACCTTAGTAGATACTGGATAGAGTTAATCAATATTAAGGAGAGATTTTGATAGAGTTGTTAAGGAGAGTTTGTAATAGAGTTGTTACAAACTAGTGGAGCTAAGAGTTAGGTTCCAAATGGAGTTTGTAATCACAAGTTTGATTATAGTGGATTATTGAGTGCCTATAAAGGAAAGCCGTGATTTTTCCTCCCTTTAGTAAGGAGGTTTCCACATTAAATCTGTGTGTTCTTTAATTTTATACAAAGTGTTGTTTCCTTATTACTTTACTATTTTATTGCCTGTGTATGACTTTAAGGGACCTGTTCACTTATAAGGTAATACACCCCTATGTTTCATCAGTTGGTATCTGAGAAAGGAAACCATAAAAGATTTATTCCAAAAGTGATTTATTTATTATGGTTACTGTATATAATCTGGAAGAAGGGCAATCTACCAATAGACCACCCTGCCTTAATGGACTGTACTTTGGGCAGTGTACAACTATGATGTATGACTTCATTATGGCTAAGGACATTGAGCTGAATGATGTAATAATTAATTATCCTCATGTTTTAGTTGGAGAGGTCAAAGAATGAGACTAAAAAATATGGTTTTCAAAACCAGGAGAGAGTTTGATGATAAAGATTGAAATATAGTTGAGAAGAATTATAAGGCAAAGAAATTATTTGTCTATGGCATAAGAACTGATGAATATAACAAGATTTCTAATTATGGAAATTCTAAGGAAATTTTAGATTGCTTGAAGATTGCTCATGAAGGAACCACTAATGTGAAGGATTTAAAAGTTTATATGTTGACTACTCAGTATGAAGCCTTCACAGAGAAAAAAGGAGAAACTATCAAACAAATGCATAATAGATTTACTTCAATCACCAATGAGTTGCACTGCTTAGGAAAAGATATTCCATTGTATAACTAGGTGAGAAAAACTCTAGATGTTCTACCTAAATCTTGTGAAAGAAAGGTGGATGCTATCAGTGAGGCAAAAATCATGAAAACTATCACAATGGATGATCTTATTGGTATAATGAAAACTCATGAACTCAAGAAGCTCCAAGGGCAAGAGAAATTTCTCTGCCATTGAAGGCTTCAAAATATAATTCAAGTTAGGAATAAAATGATATTTCCTATTTTTAAAAGATGACTTTTGGAGCTATGAAGAAAAGTTATCAGTTTTAACAAAATAGAAGTAGCAGCAAAAAGGGAGGCATTGTTGAAGTTTGTCGAAAATGTGGATGTCTTGAGCAATTCATTAAGGGTTATCCAATGCATAGAATAGATTATCAATAATATATCAAGATGGAGGCAAAAAAAAAGAACAAGGACTAGGTCAAGGATTCAGTTGATCATGAAATGAAGCAGGCCTAAGTAGTCTGGGGAGATTCCTCCAGTGAATAGGATGAAGCTGAGAAGTCTGAAGATGTGTCTATCCTAGCTATGGAATATAGTGAAATCACCTATGATTTTTATTTATTCCTATGGAAAACATAAAAGATAAAGAATAAAATAAGGTAACTCTCTCTTACATTAAAAAAACATAAATAACTACTCTACTAGGAAGATAAAAAAAATTGAAATGTTCTGATTGATTTTGTGAGTGAACTAACTTCTAAGAATAATGTGTTGGAAGCAAAATCTGAAAATAATGAGCCTGAATTAATTTCCTTAACTCTCCACATATCTAAAATAAAGGAACAGTTTACTAAGTTGAAATATGAAAATCTGAGTTTAATGAATCAACTTAAGAAAATGGATGATTCTGATAGTAAAGGGAATAAAGAAGCCCCAAGGCTTCAAATTGAGCATGAAGAAAAGTTAAGGGATTCTCATAAGTATATTTTGACTGCACTCTATAAGAATGAAGAATTAGAAAAGGACCTGGTCCGTATAATAGATAAATATAAAAAATCACAAAAATGGATGACACTCGGTCAAATCCTTTCTAATTAAATTTTAAGGGTGTCAATAATGGTAAAGGCCTTGGATATAAGTATAAAACCCAATCAGTTGGGTTTGAAGGGAAAGTCGTTCATGGTATTAGAAACAGGGTCCAAAAACATCTATATACTCATTGCGGAAGAGATGGACACATAAAGGAAAAATGTCAATATTGTCTTAGAAATTGAATAAGTAGTGCAAAATACATCAAATAGGAGAATTATTATCCTCAGTGTTCCATGCCCTTGAAAAATTTGAAGAAGAACTAATTTCATAGATGGGCCAAGAAAGATTTGATCATACCTTTGTTTTTCTTTTGTGAACTCAAACTCGAGTGGGTTACCGAATCTAACAAATAACTATGTTGATAGAACCATGCTGATTGACAATGGGATTCTAAAAAGCTTTCAGGCTGAAGGTGTTAATGCTATATGTTATGTAAAAAACAACTGGTTGATCAGATCTCTCCTAAATAAGAACCCATATGAACTCATGTTCAAAAAGCCTAAGCTTGACCACTTCAGACCTTTTAGGTGCAAGTTCTTTGTGCTAAATAATGGGAAGAATGAACTGGTAAAGTTTGACTCTAAAAGTGATGAAGCAACATTTTTGGGTTACCTCTTAACAAGCAAAACATACAGAGTTTTCAAAAGTATGAGAACAAAAGTATCCATGTGGTCTTGGATGAGTTAGGAAAACTTATGAATCCAGGTATTGATAAAGATTTTGATAATTAAGAACTCATTCCAATTTAAAGAGATAATAATTATAAAGATTATCGTCAAGGACTAAATAATGCAATTGGGAATAATAAAGATGATGGTGATCCAGGATCTTAGTTACTAAAATAGCTTGGCTTTTTGAACCTTAGAAAATTTGTTGGATTTCATATTTTTGGTCAAGGTATGACTATGGGGTACGGGTTGCATGCGGGGATTTGGTTTGGAAGGCTTTGTTATAAAAAAACTAGCAATGGTTGGTGGGTAAGATTGGTTTCTTGAATGGGTACAACATGGGTGGGAATGAGTCATATGGTTGAATACGAGTTTTCTAGTTTGGGTTACCATCACTTAATCAAAGACTTAGTAAAGTATCTTTGATATGACTAAGAGTAGCTCACCATGGTTTGTTAGATAGGGTATGACTTGTATTGTCCCACTCGTATGTTAGACAATGTCAACTTCTATTAGACCTATTATGGTTTTGGGTTGAGGTTACTAGTCATATCCTTAGATACAATTAGTCATTCATTGACGTATATTGACCAGTGTAGGGGTATAAGGTGGGTTTAGGATACAAGTGGAGGGTACCATAAGTATTGGAGGGTAAAACTAGTATGGTGGAGTTATACCCACCTATAGGGAATTTATGCAGTTATGTTGGGGGTAATATTGACATTTTCCCTCTTAACCCATTTTGACCGGATGACTTATATCACACTTGGGAGGTTATTCACCATATTATTCTAATCAGTAATACTTAGGAACACTCTCTAATCCTCTCTAAGGCTTTTAGGAAAAGAAAGGCTAGGGTTACACTTAGTTTATAAAATTTAGGGCTTATTTTTGTGATTTCCCTCCATCATCTTCATCATTTAAGGAAAGATACTTCCCTCTCATTGTTAGTTCCAACTAAAGTCATGTTTTATACAATGTTTTCATGGCATTATTATAGTATGATTTTGGGGTTTTCAAATAAATGTTAGGGTTCTGGTATTAAATGATTGGTTATGATTTTCCCATGTGTTAATTATGTTCTTACAGGCTTTAATAGTGGTTTGGACTATTGGTTGCATGGGAATGGTTAATCGGTAATTAGATTTTGTTTTGGAAATATTATGCCCCTAACATGTCTGGTAAAATGCCTATGAGAAGGTTTTTACTATATTATTGGACTTTCAAGGGAAATATTGCATGGTATGTCTTGGTACAGGAACCCTAAATAGTCTAAATGGTTCAAGGGGCTTAAAATGGTTAAATGGAATTCTTTTGTTGTCATAGTTATGGTTAGTTAAACCTCTTGTGGAGTACAATGGAGTCCCCCAACTAAACTTAATAACGGAACACTTTTGGGCTATATCGGAATCCTCTAAGTTAACTTGATACAGTAATCTATGGGTACATGGGAATGCCTTTACATAAAAAGGTTAGCTAAGGACATTGGTTCCAATCTATAGTTGGTATGAAGATACCACTTCTTATATCCCTTGTTAATAAAATGGAATAATGGTTTTGTAATACCCCGAGCTTTATTTAAGTCGAGTTTCATTCTTAAGAAGAGTTAGGGATGACTTTCAAAGTGAGAAATATTTTAAACCGTGTATAATTTCCCTTATATTGACTTTTTGTCATGTAGAGAATTGAATAAGCTTGTCATCGATACCAAATTCCTCAAAATACAATATTGGGGTAAAAAGTTATGGACGTTTTATAGAAAACTGTCGGAACTACCCAGGTACGACGATCAGGCCAACGGACTGTTGAGATAGCGACAAACCATCAACCATAGTTGTTGCCATGAGGCTGTAGTCCCATTCTCTAACTAAGTGCGATGGTCAGGACCGACGGACCATTGAGCTAGCGATGGACCATCGCCCCAAGCTATCGCAATAAGGCAGTAAGTCCCAATTTTGGTCCAGGTGCGATGGACCATCGACCAAGTGCTGGACCATCACACACCACCGTCACATGTCCCGATCAATAATTTTTAGTCCAATTAGAAAGGGATTTTTGGTCTTTTCTACCATTTTTAGCACCTATATCCATTAGATCAAGGCTCTTAACTTCATTATTCATCTATAACACCAAAAGCTAGGGTTTCAAGAAAGATGAAAAACCTTCTTTAAGAAAACTCAAGAAACCAAGAACCTTCAAGAAAGAATCTCCGATGGTATGTTAGATGTTGATTCTCGGGTTCCTTCCACCCAAGAAGTCCAAGAATTCTTTTTCAAATTATAAAGTTCATGTAATTATGAGATTTCAATATTTGTATGTATTGAAGTTCATGATTATGTGTTGTTGAGTTTTATTTCATGATTTAGACTACAAGTATTAAGAATTGATTCTAGCATGTAATTAATTGTATGATGTTCATTATAAACCCTCTTCAAGGTGGATGTTGGTTGATAAAATCATGATACTTATGTCTAGTATTTGTTATATAACCAAAGCATGCTCCCCATGTGTTTGATAAAATGCTTGTGTAAATAAAATATGGTCATCATAGCATGTTGACAAGAAATCCCCAATTGTGTATAAATTCATGTATGCCAAGTATTTGTTTAAATGCCTTAGTGAGTGAATTATGATATGTTGCATGAATTCTTATGCTTTTCCATTCCTTATTAAATGAAATATGAGAAATTAGTATGCAACCCTATACCTTTACACATTTTAAGATTCCCAAGTGCTTAAAGAAATGCTTTAGTGATTGTATTAGTGAATGAAAGTCCATTGTCAAGGTTATTCAAGAATGGGTATGTTTAATTTTTATGTTATTGAGTCCTAGGGGTATTTATATCGGAAAAATTAGCTACTAGTCTATAGCTAGTGTCAGTGTCAACATACTCTCAATCAAGCCATGATCAGTAGAATTCAGACAGTTATAGAACTTAAGGAAATTCAGTGATCTCAGTATAAGTGCAATCTAGTCTCAGTATCAGTTTAATCTTACTTAGTATTCAGTTATAACTCAACAGTATTCAATAGTACTCAGTAGTATTCAGTATTCAGCTCTAACTTTAGTGACACTCAATAGGCTAATAAGAATTCAGTAGCATTTAGCCAGATAGTAGAATTCCATTAGATAATAGAACCAACTAAACTCAGTTAGATCAGTCAAGAAATATGAATAGTAATAGATTCAACTTAGTCTATGTTCAGTTAAGAATCAGTTCAAATTTCTTCAGTTGGTAGTAGGAACTAGCACTGAGCAAGTGCAGTGATGAAGGCTTCCCCATTAGAGAGGTAGAGTTATTAGTAATAATCCTTGAACTCTAGAATTGCATAGCCAGTGCAGGACCAGGAGTCACCCATTAGATTAAGGCTTGACTATCATATTGCCTTCGGCTTGACTTTCTTTTCAGGGTCACTCATTAGAATAGCTTGACCATAGTAGAGGTCTTTAGCCATGGCATTGTATTGACACCCTTCTGGTGGGGTTACAGGTTGGACAATACTATTTTAGATTCGGGGCATGTAGGTTAATTAAGAACTCCAACAGTTGTAGTTTTAGTATCAATCTTCAGAGTAGAACTTAAAATTTAGGGTTGTCAAATACAGTCACCTATCCCAATAAGGAACTTAAATAGTTCCATAGATTTGTTGACCACCTACTAAATAGTCCTGGTCTCACATAAAGTTTAGCAGTATCAGTACTAATAGATTTAGAGATCTTCCGCTAGATAGGTCTGATCTCAGATACAATTATTCCTTATCATTATTTATAGATTCAGAGATCATCCATTAGAGAGGTTTGATCTCAAATTTAGTCAATTGATAGCAGCAAGCTCATAACTCGGTTATTAATATATGTAGATTCAGTTATTCAATATTATAGAGTTACTAAACTCAGATATCAGTATTAGTAGACCCAGTCATTAGTAAGTCAGTATTCAGAAACCAGTATTCAGAGTTTGTATTCAGTGTCACTGCGATTCCAGTTTTGGTTTATGCATTTATGCATATATCCCCATTTAGTATTCTCATGTTATTCATTTAAGTAATGTTCATGCATAAGCCCTTGTATTTAGCCTTACCTCATCTAACGTACTCGTACAATTAAAGTACTGACTTATGCTTTTCTCTTGCACTATGGTATCTTATACCATAGGTTCAGAATCACCAAATCTAGAGCAACCTTAGCAGTCCAGACTCAGTCAGCAGCAGTAGACGTAGCAGTGAGTCCTCTTAATTTAAGGATGATCCATATTTTATTATTGCATTAGATTCGGTTTATTTTTAGTAGATGGAGTTAGTTGGGGACATGTCCCATCAAATTCATAATTTAGACAGTTTAGAGGCTTTTCGAATAGATGTTTTAGTATTTAATTTTTAGTTTTGAGTATTTTAAATATTTTGAACCTTATGGCAAGTTTCTGCCGTTTTTTTGCATTTAGTTCAGTATATTTTGTAGTGCTTAGTTATAGGTAACAACAGAGGGTCAGCTTATGGTCCTACAAGAATTGTATGTCAAATTCTCTAACTAAGAATTTTCGTTAAACACTACAACTTTTCTTAGTCATATTATTTATGGTGAGAGGATCATGGTGGATAACAATAAGTGTCTATGGTTAAAAGGTGTCCTAGAACCATGAATCCAACTGATATTTAGAGCTTCTCGGGTTTAGTTGAGTATTATAGGCATTTTATGTAAGGCTTCTCGACGATAGTTTCCCCATTAAGTAAGTTAACTCAGAAGAAGGCAAAGTTTTCTGGGTTGGGTGTTTGTCATGGGAGTTTTGATAAGTTTAAGGATAAGCTATCTTTTGCTCTATTTTTCATATTGCCTTAAGTTAATAAGGGGTTTGTGGTTTATCGTGATGCATCCAGGGTGGGACTTAGTTGTATTTTGATGTAGCATGGGAAGGTTATTGCCTATGTCTCTAGGTAGTTAAAGGTACATAAGGGCAATTATCATACTCATGATTTGGAGTTTTTACTAGTTGATTTTTCCTAGAAAATATAGCAGCATTATTTATTTATAGTGCTTGTGGACATCTTTTCTTATTATAAGAGTCTATAGTATGTGTTCACTCAGAAGGAGCTATGTCTCAGGAAAAAGAGATAGTTGGAGCTTCTTAAGGACTATGATATGAGTCTTTATGACCACCCAGGTAAGTCTAATGGTATTTCTAATGCTCTTATGGGGAGTTTGGCTCATACGAAAATGGAGAATCTAGAGTTTGTAAAGGATGTTCACCACTTTGGTAATTTTGGGGTCTGTATTCTAGACTCTGAGAATGGTGGTGTGATGGATCAGGAAGTGGTTTGGTATTCTTTTAGTGGGGATATCAAGGAGAAGAAAATACTATATTCTATCTTGATGAAAATCAAGAGTGACGTTGGTTGGAAAAGGTTGATAGTGTTTGAGATCAGTTGTGATGGTACCTTAAGGTTCCAAGGGCGGTTATGTATTCCTTATGTCGATACTTTGCATCAACTATTTTGGCTGAGGCACATGAATTATGCTATAATATTCATCCTACTTTGACAAAAATATGTCATGATTTCAAGGAGATGTATTGATGGAATGCTATAGAATGGTATGTGGCTTATTTTATGACCAAATATTTGAGCACATGAGGATTGGTAGGTTGTATTAGGAGATAGAATTACCGAAATAGAAATGGAAGGTAATCAATATCAATTTCATTACTGGTCTTCCCTGGTCTCAAAATTAATTTGATTTAATTTTGGTCATTGTGGATAGGCTGACAAAGTTTGCTCACTTCTTGTTGATGCTGATTAACTTTTTGGTGGAGAACTATTTGAGTTTGTACCTTTAGGAGTTTGTAAAGCTAGATGGGATACCTATTTTGATTGTTTCTAATCCTGGTACAAAGTTTTTATCTTGGTTTTGGCAATCTTTATAAAAGGGGTTAGGAACTAAGGTTATTCTGAGTACTGCTTTTCATCCGTAGATGGATGGATAAGTAGAGTGGACTATTCTGACATTAGAGGATAGGCTTTGGGCATATGTGAATAATTATGGAGGCAATTGGATTAAGAATCTATATTAGGTAGTGTTTGCTTAAAATTATAGTTACCATTCTAGTATTAGAATGACCTTTTTTGAGGCATTGTATAGTAGGAGGTATACATCTACTATTAGGTGGCGTAAGGTTGGTAAGACGGCTATATTCTGTACGAATCTAGTTTATTAGTGTATGGAAAGAGTAAAGGTGATTACGGATATCCTTAAGGATGCCTAAATTTGCAAAAAGTCATATGTGGATGTAAAGCATAGAGACTTGGAGTTTGAGGTTAGGGATGAGGTATTCCTAAAGATATCTTCCATGAAAGGAGTGATGCAGTTTTGTAAAAAAAGGAAGCTCAGTTCCTGATATATTGGTCCTTATATGGTTTTTACGGATGGTTGGTAATGTGGCTTATGATATGGAGATGCCTTCAAGTTTGATCTCTATTCATTCGGTATTTTATGTCTCGATGTTGAGAAAGTATCTTGGTGATCCTTCTACGATAGTTACCTTAGAAGGATTGGGTATCTTTGATTCTCTGTCATATGAAAAAGTCTCAGTTGAGGTCTTGGATCGGTAGGTTCATTGGTTACGTACCAAGGATGTGGCCTCAGTCCTGTCGTGGAACCTCAAGGTGAAAGATGCCATATGGGAAGTGGAAGATGACAGGTAGTCCAAAAATCTACATTTGTTTTCTACTCCAGATATCTTGTAGAAGGTATGTGTTCTTGATCACATCTTTATTTTCTAACTTGGTTAAAGTTTTGATTGATATTTTATAATGAAAATGAATCAAGCTTTTCTTTGACAAACTTTTTTGTCGTTTGGGGATGAATGATCCAAGTAGTGGAGACTGAAATACCCTGGGTTTTAGAACGTAGAAAATTTCATGGATTTCTGGTTTTAGGTCAAGGTACGACTAGGGGTTGCAAGTCATATGCTAGGGTAAGATTGGTAAGGCCTGGTTGTACACTAACCAGCGATGGTTGGTGGGTCTGATTGGTTTCTTGAATGGGTACAACTTGGGTTGGTATGAGTCGTATAGTTGGATTTAGGTCGTATAGTTTGGGTATCCTTTACTTAACCTGAGACTTAGTAAATTAACTTAGATCTTAGTACGAGTGGAACACCATGGGTGTTGATATATGGTATGAGTCATATTGTCCCACTTGTATGTTGGACATTGTCAACTCCTTTTTTTCTTTTATGGGTACAGGTTAAGGGTACTAGTCATATCTTTAGATAAGGTTTGTCTTGCATAGTTGTATGCTGACCAATGTGGGGGTCTAAGGGAGGTCTAGGATACGAGTGGCGGGTACCACTTGAAATAGAGGGTACAACTAGTATGGTTTAGTCGCACCCACCTGCAGGGATTTTATGTAGTTAAGTTATGGGTAATATAGACATTTCCCCTCTAAACCCTTATATCAAACATGGTAGGTATTTTGCCCTATTAATCTATTCATTAAAACTTTGA
This sequence comes from Capsicum annuum, assembly GCF_002878395.1. Lineage (NCBI taxonomy): Eukaryota > Viridiplantae > Streptophyta > Magnoliopsida > Solanales > Solanaceae > Capsicum > Capsicum annuum. The sequence goes on from NC_061115.1 coordinate 136,683,443, forward strand.
AATACTCTCTAATCCTCTTTAAGACTTTTACGTAAATGAAGGCGAAGGTCTTACTAAGGTGATCAAATTTGGGCTTGTATTGGTGACTTCTCTCCATCATCTTCATTAATTAGGCAATATACTTCTCCCTCATTGTTAGTTCCAACTAAAGGCCTGTTTTACAATGTTTTTATGGCAGTATTATTGTATGATTTTTGGGTTTCAAAATACATGTTAGGATTTTGGTATTAAATATTAGGTTATGGTTTTCCCAACTTTTAATTATGTTTTACAAGTTTTAATCGCGATTTTGACAATTGGTTGCATGGAAATGGTTAATTGGTAATTGGATTTGGATTTTGATACACTATGCCCCAACATCTTTGATAAAATGCCTATAATAGTGTATTTACTATATTATTGGACTTTTAGTGGAACTATTGCACGGTATAGTTTGGTAATGGAACCTTAAATGGTATAAATGGTTTAAATTGCTTGGCATAGTTAAATAGAATGGTTTTGTGGTCATGGTTATGGTTAATTAAACTTCCTTGTGAGGTACAATGGAATCCCCCAAGTATACTTAATAATCGAACACTTGTGGGGTACATAGGAATCCTCCAATTTTACTTGATAATGTAATCTATGGGTACATATGAATCCCTTTACATAAAAAAGGTTGTCTAAGGCATTGCTTGCTATGTATAGTCGGTGTGACGATACCACTTCTTATAGCTTGGTTAATAATAACAGAATAATGGTTTTGTTGGTTGGAAATGGTTTTAATTAGACAATAATGATGAGGTGTGATAGCTAACTGTGATGGTTTGAGTCCAATGCATAAACATTGGAAAGTCATGTTTGATGACATGGGGGGTTATTCATAGCGACCATATATGATATTATGAGGTACATGGGAATCCTCTAAGTATAGTGTACATATGTATCATGGTACTTTGGTTCATGCTGTTACACGCATCGAGGCCCGTTCAGGAGGTTATACTGGACCTATATAACTTGTGGGTAGTTGAAGGATGGTTAAGCTAAACATACCCAGGTTAATGGTTTTAAATGTATGCTAAACTCGATTCTCTTTCCTAGCATATGTATATTGAGTATATATAATGGGATACTAAATATAAATATATATATTATATGTATGGTTTGTATGTAGGTGGTTGGCTTACTTGGTTTTAATGGATGGCATTATTGTATCTTTATATTAAGTATTTTCTAGCGTTCATATGCTAACCCATCCTCGAGATACTGTATCCCCATGCGATGTAGAGACCAGACATTCTAGTCCTTGTACTTGGTGCTCGAATTCGACATCATCTACTGTATTGAAGTAATGAGCTTCCATTATCTAGAAGTGTCCTTTTCATGTTTATGGATGTTTTTACACACTTTAGATTGTTTATGGTTATTGGTTTTTCTATGGTTGGGGGCATGTACGAAATGGATATTTTATCTTATGGGTAGAGACTTTTGTGGAGTTACTATGGTTAGGTATGGGCATGATCGATAGTGGTGTCAACGTTAGTATTTGTATTTGCATTGAGGCTAATACCATTGAACTAAATTTCTCACTATTCATTCCTTTTATATTATGTTATGGAACTTGGATTAGTTATTATTAGGATTTTGGTTTATGGTTTGGTTTGGTAATTGGTTATAGGTATGGGTATCAGATGGTTTGGACTTATTTGGGTGGTCACGGTTATAACCTATCCCAGTCTTGGGTTACACAATAATTCTATCTTGTTATATGCTCAAAATTCATCCAACTAAGGATATGCCTAGGTTGGTTTGGTTAGGCAATGGGGGTGGTCTACAATCCTAGTTAAACTTGGGATGCCCATTACGACAAGCCTCCGGGTCGAGTCGTATTAATTACAGACCCTTGCTCTAGTTTAAGAATATCAAAAAGGGTTCAATAACTCTTCTCAAGGACCTGTTCCTAGTGGAACATATCGCAGAAGGTCAAACTGGAGGCACAAATCTTCTCATCCACTTGAGAATCCGACTACACATCTGGAATTTGGAGTCCAAACAAGAGCTCAAGCCAAAAATTCTTGGCATTCTCAGCATTCTTGCCCTAAATTAAACCTAAAAATATGAAAGAAGCTCTAAAATATATTGACTGGATTAATGCAATAAAGAAGATTCTTCAACAATTTGATAGAAATAAAATCCAGTGCCTAGTCCACAAACACGTTGAATGAAAAATTAATCGGACCAAAAGGGTGCATAGAAACAAGAAGGATGAGCATGGATCTATCAGCATCAAATAAAGCAAGACTAATTTTCCAAGGTTATAAACAGGAGGAAGGAAATGACTATGATAAGACATTTGCCCATGTAGTAAGGATAGAGGCCGTCAGAATTCTTATTGCATTTGTTGTCAAAGTGATTTTCTAAATGGAAATTATAAGGAAGAAGTCTATGTTAAGCAACCTCCAGGTTTTGAAAATAAAAATTTTCCTCATCATGTGTTTAAATTGAATAAAGCTCTCTATGGTCTAAGGCAAGAACCAATGACTTGGTATGAGATACTTTCAAAGCTTCTTATGGAAAATGGCTTTAAAAGGGAGAAAAATAACAATAATATCTTTCAAATTTCCAGATGTTGAAACTTACTAATTTTTCATATATATATGTTGATTACACAATCTTCGAAGATACTTCTGAATCACTATGTGAAGTGTTTGCAAAGATAATGGGGGTTGAATTTGAAATAAGCATGATGCGTGAAGTGATTTTCTTCCTAGGGTTGTAGATCAATCCAACTTGTATAGGGAAAATGATTTGTCAAGAGAAGTACATCAAGCAGCTACTGAAGAAATAAAATATGGAAGATTCCAAGACAATCGAAACTCCATTAGGAACCAGTTCAATGATGGATAATGAAGAATTTGGTTCCTCAGTTACTGAGGCCATGTATAGAGGGTTTATTGGATCTTCACTATATCTTATTGTAAGCAGGCCAAATATTGTATTTAGTGTGGGAATATGTGCTAGATTTCAATCTAGCCCAAAGAAGTCTTATGTGGAAGCTGCAAAAATAATTCTCACGTATCTAAAAGGAATAGGGGACCTGGTCTCGTACTATCCATTTGTGGACAATTTTGACCTGATATGATATGCCGATTCTGATTATGCTAGCTATTTGGTGGATCGAAAAAGTACCTCAGGAAGGGCTCATTTTTTGTTCTCCTCCTTAATCTCTTGGGGCTCTAAGGAGAAGAATTCAGTTTCTTTATCTACTACTGAATTGTTATGGATCAAACAACAACTGAAGGACTTTTTGATTTTCTCAGACACTATCCCTATGATGTGTGACTATACAAGTGCTCTTAACATGCTAATAATCTATTGCAGCATAAGTGGACCATGCATATTAATTTAAGGCATCATTTTCTGAGAGAGAATATTGAGAAGAGAGTTGTTTGCATGAAGTTTTGCAAGACTGTAGATCAAATATCTGATATCTTTGCTAAGGATCTTCAGAAGGAACAATTTGTGAAGAACAGTTTAAGGATGGGTTTGATCAAAATAACCTGACCTAATGCATGAATCCATTTCCCTACAATTGGCTATGATTAGGAGACATGTATCCATGATAAAGTATGCAATGTTTTGTCTATCTTTGTATCATAACTTTATAGGAATAACACTAGATGATAATAGATGAGACAGATAAAAATTTAAAGAATCAGTAAAGAAAATGAGGGACCTGGTCCCATCTCTCAAGTTAGAATCATGAATGTGAATTTTTTGTTATTTTCAGAAAAAGTCGTGTCTTCTTTATCAGTGTCAGAAATTTTTCTTATCCTTAAAAAAGGGTGAGTCACCCCGATATTGAAATTATCTCTTTTCACTACTTCTATAGCTCATCTTTGTGTGTATATGTTTCCCAAATGACTTTTCAAGATCTGTGATCTTTTTCCTTTCAAATTATTATGTAATCATAAATGCCCATGTCCTCAGAGTTTTTTGTAAGAAGAACCCACTCTCAAACATTATTCAGAACTCCAAGCCCACTTCATCCTTCACATCCCTATTAGTATAACACATGACTAAACCAGTATTTATAACCACCTTCTTCTTGAAGTCTTGTTTTTAGAAAATTCCGATCGTTTAATGATTCAACCAAGTTAACTCATCATGTTCATTCAAAGAAAGAAACATTCTTTACTAAACTCATTAATGAAGAATTATCCCTTAAAACACATAATATTTCTAACAGTGTAATGACAAGTAATGGTTGGGTTTTTAAAATCTTATTTTTCTATGAAATCACTCAAAAAAAAGTTTTTTTGTCCTAAGACACAGGATGTAAGTGTGAAAACATGAAGTTTTGGAGTGAAATCTAGGACTGCTAATATAAAGCAACAGACTTCAGAGAGACCTAGTCCCAAAAAGAGTAAAATACTGAAATGGAATCTATCATTTCTTCTACTAGATGAAAATGGGAGTATGAAAGAAAGCTTGTGCCTAAGAAAGTTAGAAACAGGTTCTTGAGAATTTAAAATGTACAAACTGGAAGGGTTTTCGACATAAGTATATTAACAAAACTAGGCATAATGGAATTAGATGTGATTATTAAACATCAGAAATGGCTCTATCTTCGATAAGGACCTATTCCTACTTTATTTGATGAGGTAGTTAGGGAATTCAATTTCACATTTGATTTTTCTGAATAAAAATGATAGATGACGGTTTTAGCTTAAGGGAAGAAGCTAAATGTTGATGTTTTATTGCTTGGGAGAATTCTATATGTTCCTATCAGTAGTATGACGATTGTCTCAAAACACAACCCTTCATAGAGTTTATGGCAAATGTATCAAAGTTTAAAGGAAAATTTGAGGCTGAAGTAAATCGGAAATCACTCAAAAAGTGAGTTACAATTAGACTTTGATTTTGTTAAGAAAGTGATTCTTCCTAGATCACAAAAGAGAAACATTGCTTAAACTACTAATTTTTTATGTCAAAAAGTGTCTTAGAAATTTTTAATTCATTTTTTTACCGGCTTTAATGATGGAGCACATACTGAAAAATCTTCATGGGAAAAATGCAAAACATGGCATGCCTTATAAATACTGATTGAATAGAGTGTTTGATCATTTTGGTATTGTCTGTGAAAATGGAACTCAAGAAACTATGCTATAGTTGCTTTGTGTGAAAATTCTGGACAAAACAGAGTGTATGGAAAAGAAATCATGAACCATGTCTCAATGAGGAGCTCAACAAAGAAAGAAGAATTGAAGCTCAACACAACTGCTAGGGATATAGAGATTAGAAAATTGTAAATGATAATTCAACATCTTTCTAATGAGCTTCCAAGTGTCTCTAATGAGCTTAGAACTTAGAACGCTAAACTAAAGAAGAGAGTATCAATTGTATCTGATGATGTTCTTATCTTGAATGCAGAGATAAAGCAACTAACAAAGGAATTTTGTTACACTGTACTGTTATAGATTATAATAAGATTGATCTACTTCTCCAAACCCTCTACCTAAGTCCTTCACCTAGTTAAATTTCCTTGATTCATGTGGCTTTTACTCTGGACATTAAAGTGTTGCACTTAAATGATAATTAACTTTTACATATGAATGAATCCTTGTTTGTGTTTTTCTTATATCTCTTCTTTTCTTTAAAAGTTGTTCTTCATGTTAGCATTGCCCCAGTGGCCATGAGTTAACGAACCTGTGCTTATTTTACTCTTGTTTTAATGTTATCAATTTTCAATGATGCCAAAAGGAAAAATATTGAATTTATATGTTAGGTACAAAGTGCTAGATGTAGGTGTTCAAGTGCAGATTATAGGAACATGTGTTCAATATTGGTGAAGCATGATGGCATAATGATAGGGGGAAGAATGTTGGGGAAGAATGTTGGTGCATAGTTATAAGGGGAAGTATGGTGTATAGTGATAGGGATAACATTCATTGACAATAGTGGTGATCACTCGGACTAAATAAGGTGAATAACTCTTATGCTAAAAAATCTATGGCGTATTGGAATTCATAAAAAATTTGGGGAAATCTCTATATCTTGTATTATTTGATAATAAGGGACTAGGTCCCATGTTCTTCATGAAAACCTACTGATGTCACATATCCTGCAAAGTTTTTTTTGTTAGTGTAACAATCTGCACAGGTGAGTTGGGTACCAATTAGGACACCTGGCGTAATAGAAATTCTACCCTAATCACTATCCATCTATATGTAGAAAAAAATGCTTCTCAAGTCATAGTTTTTGCAATCTGATTATTCAAGAGTGAAATCGGTGAATACAGAAATATTGCTCAAGCTCCAAACTTCTATGTGCCGAGAGTGTGTTTGGTTTGATTCAAGTCTTGGTTTTTTATTGTAATACTCGTATTATAAGAGCAATGCATCTCTTCTTTTTATTGAGTGCTTAGGTAGAGTTACCTGAGTTGATATTGTTTAGACTTAATAAATATTGATGAGTGATTTTGACATACTTGCTAAGGAGAGTTTGTAATAAAGTTATTCCAAAGTAGTGGGGCTTAGATTAATGTTCCAAATGGAATCTATAATTCTGAGTTTGATTATAGTATATTCTTGATAGTTTAGAAGGGAAACCCTAATCATGTTCATCTCACTCCGATAATTGAGGGGTGAGGCAGTCATTGTCAAGTAACCCAATTTGAATTGGGGTGGAATATCAAGGAGTGAATTATAGAATTCAAACATGTTGGGTGCTCAGATTACTACATGGTTACCCGTAATGCTAGTAAAAATGATGTGTAAGATAAAATGGGAGATTTGTTTATGAATTTTTTTTACAATCTTTAGTAAATAATCAAGAAATAACATTTTTGTTTCAAGAAACAATGTTGGGGAGAATCTTGGGATTATGCTTACCTGAAGGTAAAAATATAAGGGTTAATGATGGTTTAGCATGAAATTTAGTTTTTTAACTAAATAATGGGCTAGGTTGAAGATCATCGTGATTAATCTTTCAATAAAATAACAATGGTTTCAGACATTGGCTCTTTTTAGCAGCTAACTAGTGCAAGGTTCGTAATCACCCAAAACCTTAATCTAGCATCCCTATTTCTAGAATGATGTTTTGGAGATGATTTGTACTCGTAATACACTTATTTATAATATTGCAAAAGGGATGAAACCATAGGATTAATTGTCCATCATTACCTTGTCCTACTATAACCCTCTTTCAAGGATGTTAAGGGTTAGCTCATGTTCACCTTCATCCTTCTTTCGAGGACGATAAAGGGTTTCTAGAGTTTGGAATTTTCACCCATCAAACCCATTTGGAGATTTAGTGATTTCACCCATCAATTTAAAACTCACAAGCTTAAGCAATGGTGAAATTCTTACTCAAAAACTAACAATTATTCAAACACAACAATAGCCACACACAAATTACACACTAGTTCAACATAATCTGAAGACTAAAGAAGTTAGTTATTCCTTAGACAAGAGAAAAGAATTTTACCAAGTAGTTCATGCATGGAATTAATAATAATAGAGGGTAAGACAATCTTCAATTTCACAAATCAAATTTGCTAACTTCCCATTAGAACAATACTTACAGAAAAAACAATGAATAAAACCAATTTTCACTCTCTCTTTCTAGGGTTTTCTCTACACACCCCATGTATTTTTGAATTCCCCATTTTAAGACTTGCTTCAGCTGTCTAACTTACCACACTGACCTTTACTAATTCCTCCTTCTAGGTCGCGGTCATGGAGATTTGGTTGTGATCGTAGCCGCGGTTGTGACTATGAGTGAGTGATCGCGTTGTCTCGGCCAAACTTAACCGACTATGACTGCAATACCTGAGGCCCTTTTTTGAGTCTTTAGCTACACTTTTCCTGCTCCTTTTTGATCGTTATATGCTTCAATCCACATCTTTCAACTTGATGAATTTTGTACCTTAAAAGGGTTGATATTAGTGCATTTGCTCATGAATATGTCTAATTTATTCATCCAAATTAGGTCCATATTCACAAATGTTTAGGGGGAATAAGTGGTAAAATTACCTCTCATTAACCCACGCAACTTAAAGTATTTACTTTTCCTCAAGAAACACAACCTCTTATAATAGTATGCCATCATTTTTTCCTAAACTTTATACCCCAAAGAACATAAGGACTTCAGCTTTAGTCGCGACCAGAATTATCTCATTGTACAAGTGCTAGGCTAACTTTACTACACCCCTTATTATAAAATGCAATACTCAAGAGTGAATAATACTTTAAGTAGCAACTAAGAAACAATGACCAATACTCTATAGGTGACTCCCTTTATATAATTACCTCATTGCTGGAAGGTGACAAAATTACCCACCTTAACTTGTTTCACATGTTGACCTTAAAAGAAAAAGAATTCAACTCATTAAACTGTTGGCTATGTAGCAAGAAATTTTAAATGCATAAGCTCTTTCCCTCACAAAAGAAATCTCAATGCAAGAAGTGTCATAACATAGGCTTGCCCCTATTTTTAACTGCGACTACAAAGAAAGTAAATGGTTGGTGATCTCAATGGAATTTCTAAGCTTTTAACGTAGTTTTGGGTTAGGGCAGGATACAATTTAGCAACAACATGGCTACTTCCTTCCTTGACCAGCTTCATAACCCTTTACAATTTTTCCCTTGTCGACTAAGGGCCACTCTTCTTCATTTCTTTCTTTTCTTATGCTTATAAATTTATTCCTTTGTTCACCACATTTCTTTCATTTCTTTTTCTTGTAACTTAAACACAATTCATTCCTTTGTTCAACCCTTTATTCTTCTATTCATTTGTTTTGAACACTCAAGCATATTGGGCATTTGACTAATACTTCTTTGTTCCAAACTTCTTTCCATTACTTTCACCACACCCAACTTAGGTTTTAAGCCTTAGGTTGCATTTCAAGTTCAATGAGAGTATAGTTCAAAAGAGGGATAAAGAGATGGAACATAACTTGTAATGAGTTTGCCAAATAAAGGTCTAAAGGCTAAAAATGGGTACTAGGGATCATAATTATGGACAGGAAGGCTTTTTAGGCTAGAGTGGGTTCAAAAATTACATAGATGGCCTAAGATCATTTCTCCAACCAAATACCATTAACATTAGATTTGAAAGACTAATGAGGTAAGTTCTAGCCAATACAAGTATACAAAAGACAACTACGAACAACTCACCTCACAAAGCATGTAAAAATACGCTAAGGAGGATCAACTGTCCCTCCCATCAAACAAAATTATAGTATCTACCATTACTTACAAGTGAATAACTTCAAGTGAACAACTTGTGAAGCCATAAAAATAGAAAAGGATTTGCTGCAACATTGCTCACATCCATGCTCTTGATTTTTCAACAATTTTGGATGGGTATTGGGGGGGGGGGGTTCTTGTTTTTTTAGTAGCACTCTGCACAATACTAATCTATGGCTAAAACCAAAGCCTTAGCTTCACATTATGGCTCAAAATGGGCTATCTTCCAATATGGTGACCCTATGATTTTCCCATTTCAATGCTATGGGTACTCAGGCTTTCCTTATATTTTTGAGTTGTTACTCAGTACATCAATGGGAAAGGTTCATTCATAGCTTATTCATATCTTTGAGATCCCAGATTGCCTCACTGTAACACCCCCCCACCAACAAATTAAAGGCTTGAAATGCCTTTATTAAAGTAAATTCAAATATTATAAAGTAGATGTGGTGAGAAAGGCTCCCATGGATAGTAGGCATGCTAGGAATCTGATCCTGCGATCGCGACATCATGGCCGCTGTCGCATTGACTGAGACTAAAATCCACTGTATTTACTATATTTTTCATTTTTTGTACATCTATCAATTTTCCAGTTCTATTATCCCCTATTTTTCTAAGTACACCATTTGTGTAAAAAGAACCTACAAAGCGTAAAAAAAGAGAGTTAAGGATGGGTTGTCTCCCATCAAGCACCTAATTAAACATCATGGAACGACACTCTCCTTTCACCATATGCATCATTGAGGTTCACGTACTCCACCTTAGCTATCGCGGAGATGTTCTCATTGTAGTGCTTCACCATTTGACCATTGACTACGAATTTCTTCACTTTATTGTCTTCCAACTCGACTGCACTACTTAAGTAGACTTTAGAAATGATAAATAGTCCCGACAATTTTGAGTATAATTCCCCTGCGAAGATTTTCAAACAGGATTTGTAGATGAATATCTACTCTCCCTCATGGAATTTCTTCTGCAATATTCTATCATCATGTCATTTCTTTATTTTCTCCTTATACAAAATTTCACTCTTATAAGCCCTTAGGTGAAACTATTCCATCTCATGGAGTTGGGTTACCCATTACTCGGATGCTTTTCCCCAGTTCATGTTTAATCTCTTCATAGCCAACAAAGACGTATGCTCAAGCTCAAGGGGTAAATGGTATAATTTACCAAACACCAATTGAAAGGGTGACATACCTACTGGGGTTTTGTAGGTTGTTCTATAGGCCTCCCAAATCACTTCATCTAGTTATCTTTCCCAATTCGTGCGACCTACATTTATTGTTTTTTCGAGTACGGTTTTGATTTTATGATTCGACACGTCCACTTGACCACTCATTTGGGGGTGGTACGGGGTAAAGACTTTGTGTTTAACTCTATACTTGTCAAAATGAGCACCAAATATCCAATTGAAAAATGCAAATTGCGATCAATAATGATGGCTCGAAGGGATCCAAACCTTGTGAAAATATTCTTTTTTAGGAATGAGGTAACACATTTGCACTCATTAGTGGGAAGTGCGATGGTTTCCACCCATTTATAAACATAGTCGACCGTTATCAAAATGTACATATTCCCAAAGGAGCTCACCAATGGACCCATAAAATTGATTCCCCATACATCAAAGAGTACCTCCTCCAACTTAGGTTTGAGAGGAATCTCGATCCTTCTTAAAATATCACCATCAATTTTACAATTGTGACCAAATTTAACCCACTCTACTGTATCCCTATGCATGGAAGGCCAATAGAATCAGCATTGAAGTATCTTGGCGGTAGTTTGGATCCCTCCATGATGACCGTCGTAAGGTGACTAGTGTCAAGTTTCTAAAATATCATTTATTTTAGAATCAACGACACACCACCTAATAACACCATCAGCACACTTTCAAACTAACAATGGCTCATCCCAGAAATATCGTTCTACATCAAATAAAAATTATTTCTTTTGATAGTAACTTAGGTCCTTGGGGAGAATAGCACTTGCTACATAACTAGAAAAATTGGCATACCATGTTTTATTGTTCCCCTTGATGTCTATGATCATTATTAGGGAAATCATCATCAATGTATATTTCCCCATGCTTCTTATTGTTGCCTTCGAGTTGAGAGAGATGATCGGTCTCTTGATTCTCATGCTTTTTTGATATTTGACCTTAAAGTTGAACACCTATAATAATAAAATCCACCTAATTAACCGTGGCTTTTCTTTTTTTTTTTCCATGAGATACTTAAGAGAGGAATGGCCATATTCACCACCACCTTAGATCCGAATAAATAAGGCTAAATCCTTTTGTACGCATAAATAATGGCCAATAATTCTTTCTTAGTGACATGTAGTTGTATTGGGAGTCATTAAAGGGTTTGATAGCATAGTAGATAGGATGAAAAAGCTTATGCTTGTGCTGCCCTAGCACCGCTCCCAATGCAATACAATTTGTATCGCATATTACCTAAAATAGGGATTCCAAGTCTGGAACCACAATAATAGGGGATGAAATAAGCATTTCCTTAAGATGCTTGAATGCTTTGAGACATGCTTCATCAAAGTTGAACTTAGACTCTTTATCAATAAGTTTATACATAGGATCATTGAAAAATCCTTGATGAATTGATGGTAGAACCCGGTATAGCCAAGGAATCTTTGAAAACCTTCGATGGAAATGGGGGGTAGGATCTAGGAAATTACCTCAACCCTATATTGATTAACTTGTATTCCATTTCTCGATATCTTGTTTCCTAAGAAAATCCTTTATTTTGCCATGAAATGGCATTTTTCCCAATTTAAGACAAGGTTTGTTTCCACGGACCTTTCAAGAACCTTATGCAAGTGTTTGAGGCATGACTCAAATGAATTTCCCACTACCGAGAAGTTTTCCATAAATACTTCCATTGAGTCTTCAACCATATCCATACATATAGATAATATACAACATTGTAAGGTTGTTGAGGCATTGTACAACCTAAATGGCATTCTCTTGAATCAAAAAGTACCATATGGAAAAGGAAAAGTTGTCTTTTCTTTGTCTTCCAGGGTAATACAAATTGATTGTACCCCGAATACCCATCGAAAAAGCAATACCAGCCTCTACCAACAAGCCTATCTAACATTTGATCCATTAATAGCGTTGGAAAATTATCCTTCTTAATCATTGAGTTCAAATTTTGGTAGTCCATACACACTCGCCATCCGGTGACTGGTCGGACGGGGATGAGATTATTTTTTTCATTCTCGACTACCATGATACAACTCTTTTTTTGAATACATTACACCAGGATCACCAACGTGCTAATGGATATAGGATAGATCACTCCCCTATCATGACACTTTATAATCTCTTTTTTAACCACCCCTTGCATGGGTTAGTTTAATATTCTTTGTTGTTTTATACTTGGTATGTGATCTTTATTAAGTTTAATTTTGTGCAAGCATATGCCGGGATCTATGTCGATGATATCAACTACTGTCCACCCAATGGCTCTAATGGATTTGTGTACCACTAACTTCAATGCTTCAACTTGAGAGGAATTTAGGTCACTACCAATAATGATTGGCAACGTCTCACCCTATCCCAAAAGTACATATTTCAGATTAAATGGTAAAGTCTTTCATTTAATTTTGGGAGGTTCAAGGATGAATGATTTAGTGGGTAGACTTTTGCGGTTTGTAAGACCAAGATCTACTTTAACTAAGTTCTTGGTGTGAAATCCAAGCCCGGTTAGGGAAGCCACAACTTCATCATACTCCTCCAATTCTTATCTCCCAAAATTACAAATCTGATCGACTAAAGGGTCATTTAACAAGCCCATATTGACATGGTTGGATACTTCACCATCAACAATATCGATTACGGAAATGAATTGTCCGTCCATCAGATATTTTATAGTCTTATAGATGTTGAAGGTCACCATTTCACCATTATTTCTAAATTTTATCTCCCCGAACTCCACATTTACCAATGCCTTCCTGGTAACTAAAAATGGCCTTCCAAGCATAATGGGGATTTTGATGTCTATCTCACAATCCACAATAACAAAGTCGGCCGGGTAAATGAACCAGTCTACTTTTACTATAAAGTCATAGAGTATCCCTATAGGATTCTTAATATATCGATCACCCATAAGCAATTTTAGTTTGGTGGGATTTGGCTTACTCAATCGAAGTTTGTGTAATATAGCATAACGAATGAGGTTCACACATGCCCAAGATCAAATAAAGCCTTAGCGAATGTGAATGCGCCGATGGTGCATAAGATTGTGAATGCACCGGTATCCCTCTACTTTTCAACATAAGCACTTGTCATCATATCTCTACAATGGTGAGTAATATCTATGGTTTTATCTGCCAAAATATTTTTTTGGAAACTAAATCTTTCATAAATTTAGCATACCCCAACATATCATGCAATGCCTTGATAAGAGGTATATTAAAAGAAAGGTTGATAAATTTATTTAAAAGTTTGTTAAGTTTTTCATGCTTTCCCATTCATTGTCTTTCTCATCAACATCCCATTTAAGTTTGGCTAGTTAACCTTCGGTCTTTTTCTCTTAGCATTTGTCACCTCCTAATTTTGACTTTCTTTACTTTGACTCTCCATTAGATATTTTGATATTTTACCTACTTTGGATTCAAGTTGTTGGATAGTGGAGGAGTGAGATACAACCGTTTGGTAGAGCATGGAGAATTCACGTTGGATTTCATTCACCATTTATCAAGTTCTCCACATTGCTTATGATCCATACAAAAATATCTCTATCGATCTCCTATCTCCCTTTAAGATATGCAATGCTTAGATTTCCCCTGTTCAAACCTTGATTCCTATCTTGTCCTTATGGATCAAGATGAAAACCCTTCGAATTCCTAGGTTTTATCCCTCCGTTAGAACTAATCACCTCTTTCTCATTTTCTTCACAAGTTTCGACTTCTATCCCATTTATCACACTTACACTTTCCATTAAAACTCCCAACACATGCACAATAAGGAGCTTGTGGCAAGACATTACTTTGCTCATCTTAGCATTAGTCTCTTCCTTTTCATCTTTCCTATTATTACACATAAAGGATGAGGATGGAGCCCCCATGGCTACCTCGACGTCATCTATTTCTCAAAATCTACACCAAATTGCCACTTAGCCCAAGTCTTTTGAAATAATCCTATATGGTGAGTTACTAATGATCCATTGGATGCGTTGTCCACTATGACCTTATTTTGTTGATCTAATGCTCGATAGAAGATTTGGAGGAGAATATTCTCCGGAAATTCATGCGTGGGACATTTCAAAAGTATTTCTTTAAATCTTCCCCAAGCATTATACCATGATTCCTTGTGGTATTGGCGAAAATGAACAATCTTATCCCTTATCTTCAAATTCCTAGATGGTGGGAAGTAATGACCTAAAAAGATCTCTGTGAGACTGTTCCATGAAGTAATGGATCTGGCAGCCAAAGACCTTAGCCATAGCACCACTTTTCCCGTAAGAGAGAATGGAAAAAAGCATAATCAGGTGGAATCTTGGGATATATATGCGACTTTGAATGGGGTACATGCTTACATGAAACATTTAAAATGAGGATTCGGGTCTTCATGAACTTCGCCCACAAATAGTACCTTTAAGTGGAGTAATTTCATCATCACACTTGTAACATAAAATATTCCATGCTCTTCTGTGGAGGGAATGAGAATTGCACTTTCATGATTGCCGGTCCTAGTACAAACCGAGTCCCCATGACTCATAATGAATTTGAAATAATAACGTTCACCTATGCAAAGATCAAAAACAACAAAGAAATTTAATTTCACCGCTTCAGGTATTTCCTAGTAAGAATGACACCACACAAGCAAAATCTATATTTTACTCCCCGGCAATGATGCCATTTTGATAACGCTCAATGAACTCCCATAATTTAGGGGTAAGGCAATCGGTGTCAAGTAAACTAATTTGAATTAGGGTCAAATCTTGAGGAGCGAATAACAGAATTCAAATATGGTGGGTGCTCAAATAAAAACAAGACTACCCAAAATGCTAATAAAAATGACATGTAAAATAAAATGGGGGATTTGTTTGTGAAATTTTTGTACAATATTTATCAAATGATCAAGAAATAACATTTTTGTTTCAAACAACAATGTTTGGGAGAATCGAGGGATTATGCTTACCTTAAGGTAAAAGTATATGGGTTAATCAAGGTTTAGCATGAAATTTAGTTGTTAACTCAATAATAGGTTATATCAAAGGCCATAGTTGTTAATATTTCAATAAAACCACAATGGTTTCACTCATTGGCTCTTTCGAGCACATAACAAGGGAAATGTTCGTAGTCATCCAAAACCTCAATCAAGCACCCCTATTTCTATAATGATGCTCTTGTCATGATTTGCACTCCTAATACACTTATTTCTATTATTTCCAAAGGAAGTAAACCACAGGCTTAATTGTCCATCATTGCCTAGTCCCCCTATAACCCTCTTCCAAGGATTTTATGGGCTAGCTTATGTTCACCTTCATCCCTCTTCCAAGATTGATAAAGGCTTTCTAGAGTTTGTGGTTTTCACCCATCAAACCAGTTCGATGATTCGAGGCTTACACCCATCAAATTCAAAATAATAAGCTCAAGAAATAGTCAAATTCTTACTCAACAACTAACAATCATGCAAACACGACAATACCCACTCCAAAATTACACTATAGTTAAACATAATCCCAAAACTAAAGAAGTTAGTTACTCAATAGATTGGAGAAAAGAATTTTAATAAGTATTGCATCCATGGAAGTCATAATAAGAGAGAGTAAAATAATCTTCAATTCGACACTTCAAATTAACTAACTTCCTATTGGAACAACGCTTAAAAAAAAAATTATAGAAAAACCAATTTTGACTCTCTTTTTATAGGTTTCTCTCCATACCCCAAGTGTTTTTGAATTCCCCATTATATGTCTTGATTCAGCCTTCTAATTTACCATAATGCCCTTTACTCATTCCATCATCTAGTTCGCGGTCGTGGAGCTTTGACTGTAATCGCACAGCCATAGGTTTGACTTTATGTGAGCGATCATACTGTGACGGCCATACTTGACCAACCACGATTAGGTTCCTCCTACCGCAACCATGTTACCTGTGTCTATGTAAATCCTCTACTTAGCTGACAGTGATTGTGATGCATAGACCATGACCGCAACACCTGAGTCCCTTTTCTGAGTCTTCAGCTGCACTTTTCCTGCTCCGTTTAGATCGTCATAAGCTTCAATCCACATCTTTCAACCTAATCGACTTTGTACCTACAAAGAGTGATATTAGTGCATTTATTCTTGAATATGTCTCATTTATTTACTCAAATAAAGTCAATGTTCACAAATTTTTAGTTGAAATGATTGGTAAAATCACCACTCATTAAACCTATTATTTTTCCTCCGTTGAGCAAGGAGGTTTCCACGTTAAATCCTTGTGTTCCTTAATTTCTGACAAAGTGTAGTTTCCTTAGTGCTTTCTAGTTTTATTACATGTGTCTGCCTTTAAGGTTCCTGGTCCCTTTTAAGGTAGTGCACTCCTACATTTCATCAAAATTGACTCCCTAGTTCCATTTGAAATCCAAAACAATATTTATTCATTTATTCTTTAATGCAATGCAATGGGTTCAAATTAAAAGTAAAACCATGCAATTATGCATATTTAAATTATCTTTACAAAGTGGGTTGAGGTTGATGACATTACAGGGGAAAAATTAATCAAATTTTAGGACACACCTGTCCCCTATTCCAACTGTTAAAAAAATGCACCAATTCAGTTGCAAAAACCATAAATTAATGCATTAATATTCCATTTAAACCATAGGAAAAGCATTTCAAGTAATCACAATTAAAAATCCTCAAACCAAATTGAAAACATTACATTAATACAAATGAATATTGATTAAATAAATGTTATAATGTAAATATAGAAGTTAGAACTAAGTAACATGCCTAAAATATAGGAAATTTGAAGAGAATTCAAAGTTTGGGGCTTGATTGTTGAATAATTTTTGAAACCCTTGAGTTTTCTTGGGTTTTGAGTTACAGAGAAGAAGAATGGTGTTTGATCTTTTAAAACTAAATGAAAAAGGGTTATTTTATGTTTATAAGTCATATAAGGGGTAAAAAGACACAAAAATCTCAACCTAGCAAAAAAAACAAAACCTTTGTAAAATTAACATAGGAACATGGCACACCCTTATTGCAGAGGGTAACCTCCATACCACACCCTTTTTGTCGAGGCTAACCTCTATGGCACGCTACTATCATGGAAGCTTACGACCTCAAGATTCCAAAATGACCCCAAACCACTTCCAAATATTCTAAATATTTTCAAAACCAACCCTTTACCACCCCTAAGAATAATTCAAGTAAAAAATTGAAATTACACATGTGGGATGGTAAAAAATAAAATAGTTGAAATTTTATGGGGTTTTACATTATTACCCCCTTAGGATCATTCGTCCACAAATGATGAGTTAGAATGTTTTTATCACGAGAATAACAAAAATGCAATAGAATTCAATGACAATTCAAAAAATCACAAGAGGGAAAAGAAACTCATACCTTACTCACTTTCATACAAAATGGGGAACAAGAACGGTACTTGGCTCTTACGACATCTTCAGTTTCTCACATATCTTCTTCTACCTTTTGGTTTCTCAAAAGAACCCTAACCAAAGCTACGTTCTTTATCTTTATTTTATGAAATTATCTATCAAATATTTCAATCGTGACCTCCTCGTAAGACATAATCCATAATACAAACATCTTTAATAAGACGACAACAAAGGGTCACCCACACACTTTTTCAGTATAGACCCATGAAAAACAAGATGAATAACGCCCAAACTTGCAGGTAAATCTAAATCATGCGTGACATTCCCAGTTTTGCTCATAATCTGATACATACCAACTTACTGAGAATTGATCTTCCCCTTCTTTCGAAATATCATGACTCCTTTCATTGGAGACACATTTAAGAATTCCCAATCATGTACTTTAAACTCTAACTCTCTTCGCCTCACATTTGTATAAGACTTTTGGTGACTCTAAGCATTATTAAGTCTTTCTCTAATAACTTTCATTTTTTCCATGGCTTTGTGAAACAAGTTAGGACCAAAAAACATAGTCTCACCTACCTCAAACCACCAAATAGGAGACCTAAACCTTCTATCATAGAGAGCCTTAAAAGAAGCCATTTAAATACTAGCATGATTACTATTACTGTACGAAAAATAAATAAGAGGCAAATAGTTAACCCAACTACCCTTAAAATTAGTCACACAGGCCCTTAGCATATCCTCCAATGTCTGAATAGTAAGCTCTACTTATCCATCCATATGAGAGTGGAAAGCAGTAATAATATTCACCTCAGTACCAAAACCTTTCTGAAACAAATGCCAAGTGAGATGAAAATTATAGAAGTTTGTTTTAAATGATGGACACTAGCACCCTATGCTACTTTACTATCTCCTGAATGAACAACATAGCATAATCCTCTCCTTAGTAGTTAGTCCTTACAGACAAAAAGTGAGCAGACTTAGTCATCAATCCATAATGAGTCCAATAGAATCATATTGATTGCAAAACCGCAAAAGACCCATAACAAATCTTTATTAATCATCTCCTACTTCAATAAAGGTAACTCTATCTCTTGAGATATGTAACTAGATCACCAATGATAAACCTAAATTCATTGGCAAACCATACACATAGCCATAAAGTTGATTTATCCCTCTTTATATTATGCCATCAATAGATTTCATTCAAGTCATGATACATATTAGTTAAACCCAGATAAACTATATATCTAGACTCATGATCCTCAATCAGAATCCTATCCCATAGCCCATCAATATAAGGAATACACAACCTTTTATGATACCTTATAATGTCATATCCCCCTATCATAAAAGCCATAATATTTTTAGATCCACATTATTCATAACCTATATCAATACGGGATCCAAAGACTGTTTATCCTGCTTCAACTCTCAAAGATGATTGAAACGCTTCCTGCACAATTACTTATGCATCCTCAGACACCAAAGATATGAATTCCCAAGTTATCCAACCTATGAATATCCTTTACAAACCTATTTTTTTCCTTATCAACTTGAGATAAGCTTCCCATAAACAACCTACTAAGAGTATTCGCAACCATATTAGTTTTACCTAAATGGTAATGGAGGATCATGTCATAACCCTTAAGTAATTTAAGCCACCACCGCTAGTTGTCTGAGTAAATATGCATATGCACCCCATAGAAATAATAACACTAGATTTTTAGTGCAATGACTAAATTTGCCAAGTCTAAAACATTGTTCAGGTAATTCTCTCATGAACCATAAGCTGCCTGGAAGCATAGGAGACAACCTTACCATGCTACATCAAAATAGAACCCAATCTTACAAGGGATACATCATAATACACCATAAAACCATCAGTACCCTCGGGTAGGGTCAAAACTTGTCCAAAAGTTAACTTATCATTCAACTTCTCAAAATGACTGTCACAAGCATAAGACCACAAAAATTGAACATTTTTCTGAGTCAACCTTATCTGTACTGTAATAATAGATCACAAACTTTATAAAAACCTTTTTAATACCTAGCCAAGACCAAAAAGCTTCTAATATTGGTTGGAGTCATAGGTATAGGTCACTTTATAACTACCTCAACTTTTTGTGGATCAGCCTTGATTCCCTCACTAAAAAAAACATGCTCGAGAAAGGTCACAATACTTGGGCAAAATTCACACTTATAAAGCTTAACATGCAAGTTCTTGGTTTAAGATTCTGTAACATAATTTGGAGGTGATGGGAAAGATCCTCCTCACTTTTAGAGTACACCAAGATACATCAAATAATAAGGCATAATAATAGGGAGTGTATCTAGTAAAAGATCAATCCTAATATTTATTTTTGTATTAGAAAGAATTAAAAGAATATAATTGGGAAAAATATTAGGAAATTAATTAACAATAGGGACATATTGCACAGAGGGACTCTTAAAGTTAGAATCCACTCTCAAAGTTAGAATCCCTAACACGAACTAGATGATACTAATACCCATTAGAAATCAATATCTGATCTCTAAGATAAGAGATAAACTTCCCATTGTGTAGTCAGGAACTCCCTTCCCATTTGATCACTGCTTTATTTAGAAATTTAAAAATGACCTTTCGGGTCCTACAATCCTGAGAAAGATCACATAAATGAAGCCAATCCATCCCCAACATTACATCAAAGTCTACGATATAATGTTTTATCAAATCCACCATTGTCTCCCTATAAAAGATAGACACCACACAAACTTTATAGATTCTTCTAGCAATAATAGGTTCACCGATGGAAGTAGAAACAAAAAAAGGGCCAAAAATATTTTCAAGACATAAAACAAAGTGTATCGCCACATAAGGTCTCATATAAGATTGGTAGAACTCAGATAAAACAATCAATAATTATCATGATAGTATAGCTATAAAAAACCAGTATAAACATTGGGGGATGAATAGAATTCCTAATGAGTAATAAGAATATAGTGCTAATTTTGGCTATTATCGGTACCAGAAAAGGCGCCTTAAGGGCAGGAGTAGAAGAAATGTCAATTAGGACCTTATTAGCTCCAATGGCAACCCTGGTTAAAGGACAATCTTGTTGTATATAACAAGGCTGACCATAATTTATAGAACCAACTTCTCCCCTCCTTATAGTTTCCAGGATGAAGCTGCCCATAAATATAGAAAGAAGGGTAAAGTTAGGCAGACTAGCTCCATTATCCTAAGACTAGTCAACCTGTACCTTAGGACCACTACTATCCTAAAAGCAATGATCAACCAAAGGCTTAAGCTAAGGAGAACTAGCTGTTAAATAAGAATTTACCCACTTTTTCTTCTTAGTCCATTTCCTACCAACTCTTCCAGCTATTTTGATAACTCGCACCCTCCTTTGAATAATTAAATTTCTTGTTAAACCACTTTCCTATCTCTTCCTACTTTTTTTTCTCATCCTCTACTTACTGCATATAAACCACTAGTCTGGAGATATCCATATCATTATTCAACATAGAAGGCTTATATTAGACTCTAATTCTGAAGCATAACGGGCCAACTCTTGAATATTTAAGACCTACTTCATAACACTTATCTTACCCTGCTTCAAGTTTCCAAACTCTTCAGTCGTATATTCCCTCAACTCCTGAGGAAAGAAGTGACCAACAAAAGCACCTAAGAAGTCATCCCACACTAGCAAGTTAGCATCATCATCCCTCACTGCTTCCCACTCCTTATACCACTAGTAAGATATATATTTTAACTAATAGGTAGTAAAATCCATTCCCTCTGAATAATTAGCATGCATAACCCTTTAAATCTTCTCCATCTTATCAATAAATCACTCAGGATGCTCCTCAACCCTAGAGCTTATGAAGGCAAGGGAATTTAACCTCATAAACTAGCCAACCCGAGTGACCTCAAATGAACTAACAATGAGGACAATATAATCAGATTGATGGTATAGTGATGTGACTAATTAATACAGAATTTGAATAGATTAATGGAATTCTTAATTAACAATATCTCCTTGGGTTACTAGCATAATTATCAACAGTCTGGGAAGTCTGGAGAGTACTAAAAGGAAATGGTCAAACCCTATATGGAGTATTACAATCAAGAGTAGGAACCTTATACTAGGCCACTCCACATCTTCCCCAGGAAGGACAGAGGTTCCAATAAAGTTTCTACAATTAACAAATCTTTAGGGAGGCATGATCTGAATGCCAGTAAGCCAAAAACTGGAGAAGTTTCAAGGTAATTAGACATTATAGGTCAAAAATAGAACAAAAAAAAGGAACATTCCTAAATGCTTTATAGCCTCCACCTTATAAGAGTAGTGTGCTACTAACCAATAAAAAGGACACTACTCGCTGTGTCTTTTTGGAAAATCAACAACCTTGAAAATTTCTTAGATACCAAGTATCTCACTATCTACACCCCAGCCTGGCTGTGATAGGTATCTCGAGCCCACTGTGAGCCAGAAACCATACCTTTAACTTTACCTTAAGAGTACATCAATATAAATGATGAAACTTAACCAAAATAGCCAGGAGAAGGTAAGATAAGTCAAATGACACTTCAAAGAATTAAAATAAACAACCAACCCATACTTGTCTAGAAGATTCTCTAATACTACAAATACCAAGTAAGTCTGGGCATGCCCCTGACTATGACCAAAAAAAATCTTGATAGGCCATAGAAACATGGGACATTTGATGGTTAAAATAGTGAAAATATGATTTGACTGGGGATATTTTATTGGATATAATATATTTTTTTATTTTTCTTGTAGAAAAATTAGTTAGTGAGTGGCTTGGACAAAAAAATAAAGAAAAATGCTATGTGTCATTAAATCACCTTACGATTTGTAGCCCTACATGTAATGGTAACAGTGGCTAAACACAAGTTGATGAACTAATTTAAAGAAGGCTACGAGTCACAAGAACAAACTATGAATCATAATGGAAAGTCATATTGTGACAATTTTCTGACAAATTGATGATGGATGCTTCAGGTGCTCTAATAGAATACTACGAGTACTGACATCTGTAAATGATTCATGGTGATGAGTCATAATGTTAATGAACTCAAGTTACTTGAAGTTGAAAAGCTACTAGAGTGACTATGGTTAGAAGGATACGGCTCATAATGTGACTATATGAGTCATCACCACTGAATACAAAAGAGATCTGCTCATCAGGAGACCTAACAATTTATTTCTACAGATGTAACCACTATCCATTTAAATTTCCTATTGCATTTTAATTAAGATTCCTCTGTTATTTTGAGAGACTATAAATACCTTGGGGTTAATTCATTATGATGTTACACACTCTTTATAATATTTTTTGTACTTTCACATACTTTGATCATTGAGATAATTGTTCTTTAGTTCTTGGTTTTCCTTACAATTGGAGATTTTAGATTTTGCTTTTTCATTATTGTTCAATTAATTACATGTCTTCTTTAGTAATTTTCATAGGTTTTTATAGATGTATGAGCTACAAATTTCCTTGACTAGGGTTGTTGGAACCCTTATGAATTATCTATGTGAGGGAAATAGGAGATTCATCTAGCCTATTATAGTTGCTTTTATTGCAATCTTCTTCATAAAAATTTTACCCTAAGCTACAAAAGATGCTCAAGAATTGTCTATATTTGAGAACGTCCTTAGAAGGGAGTTTGAGATTTGGAAAATTAGGTTACGATTGTGATTCGAGGCTATCAAATCCTCATCTAATAAACTCTAGACTCGAAAGGTGAGATTTTTACTAAGGTTATACATAGAAAAAAAGAAGGAAACATCCTAACACTCACAAGATAAAGGGTTAGATTTATCAACACATTCATAAGATAATTGATAAGACATAGCTTGTCATCTTTGAACGCATAGAAGTGTATTAGGTAAATTAAACATATGAAACTTATGGAGTTTACAAGATAGGCTAAACACATTCCTAGTGTACATCTTATATTGTTTAAAAAAACAAAGCACTTAAGTTTGATTACTTGTAACTAATGACCATCAAATCTACCTAATTACTATTACGTATTGCTTAGGAACGTTTTTAAGTTTGAGAGAATGTTCCATGTATTCCTTGTCGTTTTGACCACAACCTTGTTTGGGTTACTATTTATGACATAGGCCATAACATACTTCTTTGGAGGTTAGTTTTTAGGCAATATAAAGTTTTAGTGTCATTGCTTGGGATCATAGTGTAGAATTATTGATTAAAGTTGGTGGATTTTGTGAATTTTTATTTTTCTTTAGTTAGATATAAGCTAGTGTATTCCTCACACTAGTTTTCAAGGTAATCCCTTACTCTACATTATTCAAGAACCCTAAAGAAATTTGCAATGACCAAGAAAGATATCAGTGAATACATGTTACGGTATTCTAGTAGGAGTTTAGGATAACTCTCTTATTGTACCTCTACCTACTCCAACGGATCCACAAAATATTGCTAATAGATAGATAAAGCTAATGTTAGTAGAGGAAGTAAAACAATAAAGAAAACTGATGGAGGATGAAAGATTAATACAGCCGGGAGAGCTATCTAAGCCTAGACCAGTAGCTAATCAATGTGCACCACTTGATAGTGTTCATAATAGAGCACACGATGGCAGATCTTGAATGATCCCATCCAATCAATATCTACCATAATACAATGAAGATGAGGACATAGGTTACGTTATGTCTGATGAGACAGGAGCCATTGTTCTTCCTACTCTACTCCCTAATGTGAAGTTTTATATCTCTAATATAATGATCTAGTTGTTGAATTTATTGGGTGTATTTTTAGGATAGGCAACAGATAATGCGAACATATATCTTGCAAACTTTATTAGGATGTATACTTCATCTACAATAACAGGGGTATATTAGAAAGCTTTGGGGTTGTGGTTGTTCCCATTTTTGCTGAAAGGAGAAGCATTGTTGTGGCTAGGGGATCTTCCTAGAGACTCAATCACAACATAAAATAAGCTACGTAGTTAGATTTTAACTCGATTATTTTCTCCTTTTATGATGCTACTTCTAAAAGATAAGATTTAGAACTTCTATCTGTTGTATATAACATCTATGTATGAAGCATAGTTTTAGTTAAAAAAAATTTAAGCATGGTCCCTCACTACCAGATTCCAAGATCAAACAAATTAGAAATATTTCAATAGATCCCTGAATATTAGATATAGGGCGATGGCAGACATTATATCGGAAGGTGTACTCATTCTCTTTATTGGGATATGACCTAGGAGATGCTAGATATGATCTATATGACAAAATAAGAGTGTGAAAATTAAGAAGCTAATAGATGAGTTGGTACATATGACAGTGGGGCTGTGAGTAAATATAGAGCTAGAAAAGATATAGTAGCATATGAAATTGCATAGCACATAACTGATATTTGGCTGTTATGGTGACGGGTCTAGCGACCCTAGTCGTATGTTGGTCAGTGTGTTAGTCAACCAAGATATGTCATTGGTATGATTAACTACATACGAGTTGTATGTTGATGTAACGAGAGGGTTGAGTCCAATCGTATGTTGTCCACTGTCTAGCCTTTGATGTTATTCCTTGGATAGAACTTAATGGTACTACTTGTATAGTGTTGAGACATGTTGGACAGCATGTGGTGTCCAACCTTTTATTCTGGTGGCGATTTGAGGGTACCACTCATATGATGTGGTGATGAGTTGGAGGGTTCATTCATACCCACTAGCAAGTTTTACATAACTTTTAAGCTAAGGGTAGTTTGGACATTTCCCACCATATACCTTAAGACACCATGACTTATAACACGTTTTGGTTAGTTATTCAACACTTTCAAAGATAGAAATACTCTATAAAACTTTTTAATAAGATTGAGCTAGGATTTTTTCAAGGTGATCATTTAGATTATGAAACATAAAAAAATCTTTGTGAAACTTCGTAACTCAGGCATGTGACTCTTGTTTCATTGTTAGTTCACAAAAATCATGTGCTTTAAATATTGTTTGTAAATCATTAATGGTGGTTTAAAATACCATGGTCGAGAGTTTTAATGCATAGTGTTGAGTATTGTTTTATCATGGTTTAAATTATGATTATACATGTTTTGATAATGGTTTTTCAGAGCGGGTTATTATTAATTATGATTTAAACTAAGGGTTCTTGGTTAACCCTAACTTTATGCCTTTACACTTGAATAATGGTTTGATAATGGTATGCCCTAAACATGTATGAGAAATTTCCTATGAGAATGATCTTGTCACTTATTGAATTATGTTTGAAGTAAGGTATTTACATTATAATGTAAATGGTTTGTAACTGGTTTTGTGAAGGCCTTGTTAGTCATAAATTAATTTGAGTTATAACCTTGGATGTTTTATTGTCTATATGGGTTCGAGTCCCCAAATGTTGAATTAAATTGTCTTTGTTTAGGCAATGGGTTTAAATCCCAAAATATATTAATAATAGTTATGGCATGTTGTATGCTTTAAAGTTGGCTTGCTATGGAAATACCAATGGCATTCCTTGTATGTAATTAGATTAATGGTTTCATATGTTCAATGAATGTTTTAATTTATGGTTTAAAGAGGGATGTGTATCCAGGCCATGAAACTGGAGTCCAAAGAACTAACACTAGAAATCGCACTAGCCGGTGTAGGTGTCAATATGACTGGGAGGTTTAAGTCCCCCGAATGAATATATGAATGAAAGGTTAGAGTCCCCCATATTTCATACATTGGTGCTTAAGTCACCTCGATTATGCCAGGAGGTTTGAGTCCCCTATAAAGACACATACAATTATGGATATTCTCTGGTTCGTGTGGCTACATATACTGGGGCCCTTCTTTCTAGCTGAGAGCTGGGCCCACACAGCCTATGGGCACCTTATTTTAGAAGGTTATGCTACATGGCCCAGGTTCAGGTTTTTAAGTTCATATTAAGCCTTATTCCATATCACGTCATGATATATATATGTATTTATAAGTGTGAATTGCATATGAATATTTGAATTAGTTTTGAATGATGGAATAATTTTATTCCTCTATCTTTGAGTTACATGTTAGTTCTCCAACCGCTAACCGTCTCCAGATGTTGTATCTCTATGCGATGCGGGAAAAAAACTTTTTCTATATTTCCTCCACAATTATCAAGTATTCGAGTGGTTCATGAGTTGATATTAAAGTAGTGACCTTCCATACTTTGGAAGGAATAATTTTATGGTCTTTATTTCCCAAGTTTTAGATTGTATTTAAACCTTATTCGACTATCTCCTTGGATATTGATTTTGGCTATTGTCGAGGGCACACCACGAAATTTTATTGATATTCGATTATGTAGACACTTTGATGGATTAATGTGGACTTGGATGTGTTATTTTTGTGGATCATCTCAGTGATGGATAGTTGTTCAATTTTTTATGATTGGCTAAGACACTTTATGACATAATATTAGTCTTAGCTTACACTGTCTTATGATACATTCACAATTCATCTGACACTTAAGGTTGTTACGCTAACTAGGGAAGGTGAAGGGGGTGATCTCAAGTCCATATGGAACTTGAGATACCCTTCATGGCTAGACCTTGTTCGGGTCATGGCAAGGTTGGTAAACGTAGGTTTATGGTCAACTGAATGTCTATAAAGCCGTGTTGACTAGAATCTATTATATGGGTTTGTGGCGTACCACAATTATAAAAGAGAGACTAAGCGAAATTTAGTAATATTTCCCTTTCTTGTTGTCTCACTTCGTGCTATAGAGTGTAAGATCTTGGATTTGTTTGATTTGAGTCTGTTCGCTTTTTTAGCTCATGTCTTCCAGATGATCTAAAACTCGTGGAGACTCCTCTGTTCTACTTAGGAACACTATAGATTGGACACACCCTGCTTATGGGGTTCAAACCCGATCTAGGGGTCCAGTTCCTAATTGTCCTCTTGGAGTTCCATTGGTTCCCTCCAGTCCTACTCGAGCTCCTGGGGCTAATGTGATACATGTTGAGTTTTGCCAGTCGATCCATATGTTGGCATAGTTGGTAGCTACACATTTACTCCATCTTTTGAGGCCATAGGGGTAGATAAATGTTGAGTTTTGATAATGGTTTTGCCCTCATGGGTGCTTGAGAATTGTGACTTAAACTAAGGGGTCATGGTTAACCCTAACTTGATGGCTTTTGGCTTTAATAATGGTTTGATAATGGTATGCCCTTAACCTGTTTGTGAAATTTCCTATGAGAATTATCTCGTCGGATCTTTAATTGTGTTTGAACTAAGGTATTGGCCTTATAATGTAAATAGTTGGTAAATGGTTTTTTGAAGTCCTTTTTGACCATAAATTGATTTTAAATATAACATTTTTTATTCAATTGTATAAATTAGTTTGAGTCTATAAAAATTGAACTAAATTGATGTCTTTATTTAGACTGTGGGTTTGAGTGCCAAAGTTTATTAATGATGGTTATGGTATGTTGTGCAATTGAAAGTGGGGTAGATATGATGATTCCAACGGGATCACTTTGGTAAGTATTGGATTAATGGTTGTGTATGTGTAATGAATGATTTACTTTGGTTTTTAAAGCGGGATGCATAGTCGGGCTGGGAAAGTGGAGTATAATGGACTAACATAAAAAATTATGCAAGCTGGTCCGGGTGTCTATATGGCTGGTAGATTTTTGTCGCCCAATTGAATATATGAATGGGAAGTTTGAGTCTCTCATATTATATACATCGGTTGTAAGTCACCTCGATTATGTAGGGATGTTCGAGTCCCCCATAAAGGCATATACGATTATAGATATTCTCTAGTTTATGCAGCTACTGCACTGGGGCCCTTCCATATACGTGAGAGTTGGTCCCATATTACTTATTTTATGACATTTTTGCTGCATAACCCAAGTTAAGATTTTCAAAGTTCATGTGAAGCCTTGTTCCCTATACTGGCATGATAGATACATATATGTATATGTGTGAATTACAAATGGATATTGGACTTAATTTAAATGATGACATTATTTTATTGCCCTATCACTGAGTTACATGCTAGTGCTCCAACCACTAACCATCTTCGAAGGTTGTAGCCCCATGCGATGCATGAATTAAAACTTCTTCTACTTTTCCTGTATAGTGATTAGGTGTTCGAGTGGTTCATGACTTGACATTGAAGTGCTGAGTGTCCATACTTTTGAAAATTTTATTTCATTCTATTTATTTCCTGTTTTTTGATCTTGTTTAGACCTTATTTAACTATCTCCTTGGATATTGGTTTTAGCTATTGTAGTGGGTATGTCTTGATATTTTATTGATATTCAATTGTGTTGAGGCTTTGTTGGATTATTGTGGAGTTGGGTATGTTGTTTTGGTTGACTATTTTAGTGATGGATACTTGTTCGATTATTGGTGATTGGCTTAGTCATTTTATGAAATAATATTAGTCTTAGTTGACACTATATTCTTATATGTTCGGAATTCATTTGATGCTTTAGGTTGTTGAGCTAACTAGGTTAGGTGAAAGGGATTAGCTCTAGTCCGCTTGGGCCTTGAGATACCTATAATAGCCAGGCCCTGGTTTGGGTTATGACATAGGTAGACCCTTCCTAGCTATGGGTAAGGTTTTAGTTGATGTAAAGTTGGGATAGATGAGGATCAGAATCAATAATGAACAAGCAATCTTCTATGTATGCTTTTCGATGCGACAACTAGATGATATAAATGTTGTATCTGTGATAGATACCATTGATGACAAGGTGGATAAAGTGACTATTCAAATTTAAGAGAGCTTAGGTGTTGAAGCTTAAGCGGTGGTGACTATGAATTTCTATGGTTATAGAATTAAGGAGTACGACGTGATGTTTTGTACTCTGTGTTGGAGACGTTCTTACACTTATTCTCTGAAAAATCTTGATCTAGATTTGAAAAAACAGAAACACTTTTCCCGCTCGTCCATGAATTGAAGAGCCATCGGCCTTAGTGTTAAAAGCCCTTTCGTTTCACTTGTGTTATGTATTTTTAGGGGCTAACAATATCTTTGTATTAATTATTGTATCTAACTTTATTGATATAGAGGTAGAGTAATTATTATTAGTGTTGTAAAGGTTCAAGAGAGCTCTATGGTAGACCATTGCAGATATTGTGGGTATTTATTCAGGCATTTATTCCAACAAAATCCACTTTGAGCTAGACTATGTTATTAGTATTGAGCATCAACACCTATTAAATCCACTTATGAAGTAGGTGGTAAAAAACAAAATCAGCAAGTGGTTGGACGCTGGTGTTATTTACCCCATTGTTGACAACAAGTGGGTGAGTCTTGTCTATTGCATCCCAAAGAAAGGTGGAATTTCTGTCATTCCAAATGAAAAAAATGGGCTTGTGCCAATGAGGCCAATCACTGGTTGGAGAGAGTGTATGGACTATAGGAATCTAACACATGGACCAAAAAAGACCACTTCCTAATGAGTTTCATGGACTAGATTCTAGATAGACTTGCAGGAAGTGGCTGGTATTCTTTTCTGAATAACTATTCGGGTTTCAATCAGATCATAATTGCTACAAAGCATTAGGAGAAGACAACCTTTACCTACCCATATGGTACCTTTGCTTTAAAGACAATTTCATTTGCATTGTTCAACTCCCCCGCCACATTTTAGTAATGCATGATGTTCATCCCCTCTAACATGGTAGAAGACACCATTGAGATCTTTATGGATGATTTTTTCGTAGATGTTGATTCTTTTGAAGATTGTCTGGTTCACATGGCTAATGCTCTCCGTTGATGTAAAGAATACAATACGGTACCCAATTGGAAAAAGTGTCATGTTATGGTTAAAAAGTAATTGTGCTTGGGCATAAGATCTCGAAAAGAAGAAAGAGGTAGATAAGGGAAAAATTGAAGTAACATATAATTTACCTCCTCCAATTTCTGTGAATCAAAGCTTTTTAGGTCATACGGGGTTGTACCGGCTATTCATTAGGGATTTCTCAAGGATTGCTAATCCTCTTTGCCATCTCCTTGAGAAAGAGGTGAAGTTTGATTTTAATGAGGCATGTCTTAAGTCTTCTGAGTGCCTAATGGAGCGATTGGTGACATATCTTATCATTATGTCCCCTAACTGGTCCTTGCCATTCAAGATCATATATGATGCGAGCAGTGTGAACATAGGTGTTGTCCTGGGCCAAAGGCGAGAAAATATTCTGAACCCTATCTACTATGCTTACAAGGAATTTAACCTTGCTAAGAAGGATTATACTATTACAGAACAAGAATTTCTAGCAGTGGTTTTTGCCATTTAAAATTTTGGTATGATATTATTGGCACTAAGGTTTTTGTTCATCTAGACTATGCATGATTTAGATACTGTATGGGAAAGAAAGATGCAATTCAAAGATTGATGTGTTAAAGATGAAAATCAATGATTGATCTGTTGGGTTCTTTTATTGCAATAGCTCAATTTTGCGGTTATAGATTAAAAGGGTACTGAAAATTAGGTTGCAAATAAATTGTTCAGATCTGAGGAAGAAGCAATACAGGAAATAGGGGATGGGCTTGAAGTCTATGTTACTTTTCCAGACAAGCAGATTTTTAAAGCATGAGTTAAGGAAAGTCTATGGTTTTCTAATTTTGCATATTACTTGGCAAGTGATCTTGTCTTAGAAGACTTCCCCTTTCAGCAACGGAAGAGATTTATGCATTAGGTAAGGAAATTCTTCTAGGATGAGCCCTATCTATTAAGAATTTGTATAGATGGTATAATTGGTAGATGCATCCAAGAGATGGAGATGATGAGTATTCTAGTGTCATGCTTCACCTATTAAGGGTTACTTCAAAGGAAATCAAATACTAAATTATGTTGTATTGTGGGTACTATTGGCCAACAATATACGAAGACGCTGATGACTTTGTTGCAACCATGGTGAAGGAAATATTTTGAGGCGCCAGGAACTCCCTACGACCCCTTTTTAGAGTTGGAGCTATTTGACGTGTGGGTAGTGGACTTCATGGGTCCATTTGTGAGACCGTATTGCATCAGGTATATCTTAGTTGTGGGAGACTATGTGTCCTCATGGAAGAAATCATTAGCGCTCCCTAAAAATAAAGGATGAAGTGTCACCACATTCCTGAAAAGGCATATCTTTTCTCGATTAGGCACCCCACATGCAAATTAGTGATGGTGGGTCGCATTTTTACTACTATCTGTTCAAAAGTCTTCTTGAGAAGAATGGCGTGAAGTATAAGTTGGGAACACCTTACCATCTTAAAACTACTTGACATGTTGAGATCTCCAACAAAGCGGAAGGACAATTTTGGTGAATACTATGAATGCCATTGGGATGATTGGTCGTGAAAGCTAAATGGTACATTATGAGATTATCGAACAAATTTTGAAACCCCTATAGGTGATTCTCCATATCAATTGGTTTCTGGTAAGGCATGTTACTTGCCAATTGAACTTTAGCAAAAAGCATTGTGGGCATTGAAAAAGCTCAATTTTGAGTGGAATGATCCTATAAAAATGAGATTGAACAAAGTGAATGAGTTGGATAAATTCTAACTTTGGTCTTATAAGAGTTATACACTATACAAAGAAAATAGAAAGTTACATTATGATCAAAAAATGAAAAAAAGAATATTTGAGCTAGGTGATCAGGTGTTATTGTAGAACTTTAGACATCGCTTGTTTCTAGACATGTTGAAGTCAAGGTGGTTTGGCCCATTTACTGTAGTGAGAGTGTTCCCATATGAGGATATAGAGTTGAAGCGTGATTGGTAAACAACATTTAAAGTAAATAGGCAAAGGGTAAAGCATTAGATGGGAAGCATTGAGGGAGTAAAAATGGTTATTGATATGGACCTTGGTGAAGTATGAGTAACCAAGGTAATTGTGTTGTGTCATAATGCTAAATAGGGTGCTACATGGGAGGCAACCAATGGGGTTGGCTGGTGAAATCATATTATCCAAACCATCCACGTTGTTAGGCAACCTATGTTTTGTACTTATTTAAATATAGGGTAATTTGTGTGTTCAATATGCAGAGCTGGAGATTGCAAGAATAAACCAAAAAAAATCCTACTGCCAGGACATACGACCCACTTTACGAGTTTTAAGAGGACCTTATGGCTTATAGTCAGGAGTTAGAGGGTGACCAAAACTTAGACAACTCTTAGGTATTTTGTCTTAGAGTCATTACGACTCTCAGAATCAGTCATAGTTAGGGATTACGACTCATCACCTTAAGTCGTAATGACAGGATATGTAGGTAAGGTTCCAGACATTATGGAGGAATTCAAACACTCATTGTAACTAGTTACAAGTTGTTAAGGCAATTCGCATCTAGGCTTGACAGGTTAGACCCATCGGGTAGACCCAACCCAATTCGAATAATTTAAATTAATAAACCCAAGGGTTAAATGCTTGACATTCCAATTATTTAAATTGACGACTCCTTCCATTATCTTAGGTGACTAAATTCAACAAAACTATAAATTCATCCCAACTCTAATTAGATGAAAATGCTCCCAAGATTCGAACAATAATAAAGGGTAGGGCTCGAAATTCCTTTAAATTTAAGCTCAAAAAGAATCCTTGACAAGCAACCAAGTAAGTATTCTTGTGTTTCAATGCTATATTAGTGATGCTTCAACGTGAATGGTTGCTTGAAATTATTGTTTAAGAGCTATGAGCATAATAGTTTATGAGCCCTAATCTCAAGAAACTTGTAAAATAACCTTGATACTAGGAGTTAATTACCTAATATACACTAGTTTTAGTTACATGGGATAAATTAGAGATGGTTGATATCGATAACTATGAAAATTGTTATATTGGGTCGAAAATTGAAACCAGCTTCTCATAATTAGTTATGTTATAGTGGCTACGAGTCTCTTAATAACTGGTAAGGTAACTTAATAAGTAGTTACATCACTCTAACCCCTAGAAGCATGATTGATTAAAAGAGTGTAGGCTCTGTTGTCATTAAGACATCTCTTAATAAGTCGCAGTCACACTATACGACTCGTAGTCTAGAGTCATAATGACTAGGAGAGATATTAAATTAGGAAAGTATTTCTAATCAGACAATAAGTATTGGTAATTAGTCATAGTCAAGCATTATGATGAGATAGGAGGAGTCGTTACCTAACGTGTAAATACTGAAGAGGCAGCCTTTCACCTTACAAGTCTTACTATGACTCGTAAGAAAAGGGTACGTCTCGCACTAATGTGTTGTAGTGTGCCCAAACCCTACCACACTGACCCTTTATTTTTTTTATTTTGCTCTTTCTTAGTTACCACTAGTGGTTTTGTTTCAATAGGTACCACTGGCACCTAATAGTGATTCATCGAAAAAGCTGACACAGAAGAAGAACACAAAAAAGAAGCCATCCCCACAGTCCACCGTTCAGCTATGAAATAAGTACACTGATGAGTCAATCGGTGATGACAAAGTATATCCAGTAAAGTGGAATATGGAGCTATAGCATAGGTGACCTCAGGGAGGGAAATCACCTACATAGAAAGACATACACACCCCAGGTCCAGACTAAGGGTGAAGAACACAAGAATCTCACCACCCCATTCACTAGCATCCTCTGATGGGGAGGATTATGATGACAATGATGCAGGAGAGAATAGTGAGAATACTTGTGATGAAAGATCAAGATTAGAGGAAGAATCATGGACTGATAAGGAGAATTATATTGAAGAGGGTTTTGGATCTAAAGATGAGGGAGAGATTGAAGACGGTGAAAGTACTTCTAAAGTTGGACCACCATCACAAATGCCACCTTCTCAACTCTCCACTGAGGTGGCTTTGGTACCCAGCATCGAATGGTGGGGGTACCTCAGAATACAGGCCTAATATGAATAATATAATGCCATAATCTCAAGAAACAGAAATCCCCTAAGAGGTTTTTATCTTTAGAGAAGGTTAACCACAATAAGAATGTCTTAGATTCTTGTATTTGAGGCATGGTTCAAGCAAAACATGTTTGAATAGGTGACAAAAATACCATACCAGTATCGAAAAACATTGTTACATGAGTTTTATAGTGTGTATCAGACAAAATAGAAAAGGAAAAATCTGTAACTAAGCTTGTAGAGAGGAGTGGAGCTCACCTCAGACTTATTGAATAATTGTATCTGGGTTAACAACTTAGCTTATACAATATGTCTGGGTTATGATCTTTGCTCAGATTATCTTTAGGGTATTGTTTGGGAAAATATTTGTACTTCCAGCCAACACCATAAAATTAGCTTCCGAGGGGAGAAGTTGAAGAAGTTGAGGTGTAATGCAGATAATTTTGGAAGATAATCTTTTTCAGTTCTGGTACATGGTTAAAATTATTTCTTCTTCTCGGAAAGAGGCCCCATGGGCAGTTGATGGTATTGAAAATTCTTCATCACTTAAGAAAGGTAGAGTGAACTTGAATGCAAAGGCTTGGTAGACCCTGGTTCGACATAGGGTGAGTCCAAATTTATCCAACAATGTTATGGGTTCGAACAAGGCAACACTGATAGCAGGAATAATGTCAAGCTATAACATTAATGTATCCAAGTGGATAGATCAGGAGATTAGGGATAGGGTAATTTGCACTGATATAGTGTGGGACTTCTATTGTTTTTTGGCTGATGTGGCATGGACACATGACACTCTTAATGCTTAAAACTATGAATTTATGTGTGAAGTTAGGTTTTTTAGTTGGATATGATGCATTTTGGTATGAATTGCAGGTAAACTAGGTTTAAAATAATATTTGAACAAAATAAAAAGAAAAAGACCTAAAAAAGACCAACTTTGATCAATATACAAGTCAACACCTGAGTCTTAAGCATTTGATATGACTCTTATGTTGAATCATATAGGTAATAGAATCAAAAGCTAAATCATGGTTCAAAGTTTAAAGAAGATACGACTTAAGCATCAAAGCGATAAGAAAGGATACAGGTCATATAATGATTTCGTGAGCAAAACAGAATCTAAGATACTATCCAAGAGTTGAACTCTCAAGAGTATAGGTGTTGAAAGACTAAGTACGACTCGTATAATGACTAAAGACCCACATGGATATGAGTTAAGGACATGAGTTGTACACTTATATACGAGCCTTCTACAGAGGTCATATACTAAATAGAGAATTGAAACCTTGGGATGATAAGACACTTGAATGGATATGACAAGGAAGGGTATGACTCATAATGTGAGAATAGGAGTAAATACTAAGTCGTACCGAATGCTGACTTAACCTTACCTTTCCTATTTTAAATAGAATTTTAATGTTTATTCCATATACTATAAATACCATAGGGTTTATCTTATATTAGGTTACACTCTTGACAGTTCTTTTACATGTTTTTACATTCTTTTACAAACTTTTACAATTGTTCTTGAGATTTTAGGGTTTAATCAATTAAAGACTTTGGAGTTTATTCATCATAATCTTGTACAATTGATTTTATGTGTTCATCTTTGATAATCATTGTTTCTTGCACAAACATGAGCGGCTAATCTCCTTAGCTAGGGTTGAAGAACCCCTAGTATGTTAGCTATATAAAGGAAGTAAAAGACTTAATTGTTCTAGATTTTCTGTATTTATCTTAATTTTTCTTCTCAATAATTAAACTCACATAAGTTGAAAACACTTGAGATTGCCTGTATTTGCATCCATTTGATAACCAAGAGGCTTGTGAAGAGGAAAAGATTATTAAGATAGTGATTTGGGATGCGATAAACAAGAATTCCATATTAGCATTTGATAACCAAATCCCCCCATTAACTTTTCTGTACTATTCTTGGATTACATTAAGGTAAACAATTATTCACCTTCTAGATGGGTTATTATATATGTAATCAACTGCATTATACTTCTAGTTGAGGAGTAGTTTTTGGTGACATCAAATTTTAGCATCTTTGTCGGGGAAGACAGTTTGAGTGGTGAATTGAATTGTTGGAGTTCATTGGTTTTATTTTCTATTTTTAATTTTGCATACACCAGTGTATTCTAGTTACTAGGAGTAGAGGAAATCCCTTACTTTATTTTGATCCAAAAACCATTGAGAATCCTACAAACACCAAGAAGGATGTCGAGGCAAGCTCATAAAGGGCTTCAATATCTCCCAACTGTGGACCCAAACACGACACTCCGATGTGTTCCATTAGATCCTTAGAATAATGTAGACTTACTAAAACAACAACAATTGGAGCAATAACATAGAGAAGCTAAAGAATCCAGACTTGTTAGAGAGTCGGTAGTAGCTCGGTAAGGAGGATTGGTACGGTTGAGATCGGTTGTTGATCATTGAGTTCAAAGAATTAGCGCTCCATTTATTCCAGAATATGAAAACTTAGACCCATACGAGGAAGATAAAGAATATTTTGGTTATATTGAGCCTATGGAGTCCAGAGCAATTGTTCCTTCTCTATTAGCCCCTAATGTGAAGTTTACTATTACTACTGCTAAGATCCAATTTTTGAATCTGAAGGGTGTGTTTTTAAAATCTGCTATGATGATGCAAACATGCACCAGACAAATTTTTTTGGGATATGCACAAATTAAATTATTCCAAGGGTTATTCAAGAAGCATTAAGATTGAGGTTGTTCCCATTTCTTTCATTAGAGAAGCATATCTATGATTAAGGGAACTTCCAAGAGGATCTACCACTACTTGGCACGAGTTCAAGACACAGTTTCTTAGTATATTCTTTTCTTCTACATGGATATTAAAGTTGAAGGATGAAATTTACAATTCTAAACAACTATCGACATAGTCTATGTATGTGGCGTGGTTTCTATTCAAGAAAAATCTTAGCATGGTACCAAATCACAGAATCAAAGGATCTAAATTGTCTGATATCTTTCATCGATCATTGAAATATAGTTTAAGAGTTATGATAAATACTATTTCAAGAGGAACATTTATGTGTCTCCTCTGGAAAGTTGCATAGGAAATACTAGATAATATTGTCGTTACCAACAGAGGATGGCATACTCATGATTCAGAACGTGGTGGTGGTACATATGCTATTAGAGCAAGAAGTACGTATGGAGCAGTGAATGACATAGTAGCATCAGAGGTTGCACATCTTAGTACAGATATTGGGTTGCTAATGAAAAAATTTGCATCAATGAGTGTTTAGAAGGTAAATGCAGTAGTAGCACAGTGGTCTACTTCCAAACCATTTGAGATTGATTTTGAAGAAGAGGCATTGTATCTTGATTATAGAATGGAAGATTTCTGAGCCTAGGGAAAGTGAATAAAGGTCAGAACAATTATAATGATAGATATAAAGATAAAAGTAGAGAAAAAATGGTGATTGGCAGCATAAGGATGACTATACAGAGAAAAGTAACAAATATATTCCACCAGGTAATCGAGATACAGAATCTTGAATGGAGGCACTTTTGGGCAAACTGGTCAAAGGGAAAGAAATCTAAGAGAACTGCTTGAAGGATATATAAAATCTTATCTGTCTGGATTGAACCAGAAAGTAGAGTCACATGCTATGGCAATCAAGTAGTTGGATGAGAAGTTTGATCAAATTTCAGAAATAGTGAATTAGAGATAACCTAGCACTTTTCTAAGCAATATAATTGTTAATTTCCAAAATGATATTCAATTCCATGCCATTTCCACTCAGAGTAGAAGGGTTACTACAGATCCACCTGTACCCAAAGATAATGAGAAAAAGAGTGAGAATAAGCCCGTTGACATTGGAAACAGTAGAAAGCTAAATTACTGAGAAGAAAATACTATAAATCTTATGCTAAAGACCATTCTAAAACCAATTTGTCCTTATACGCAACGACTGAGAAAGAATCTAGAAAAAGGTAAGTATCAGAATTTTTTGGCTATGTTAAAAGATTTAAGTTTCAACATACCGCTTATAGAGAAATTGGAGCAGATGCTAGGATATGGAAAATTCATGAATTATTTTATGACAAATAAAAGGTCAATT
Source organism: Capsicum annuum (assembly GCF_002878395.1). Classification (NCBI taxonomy): domain Eukaryota; kingdom Viridiplantae; phylum Streptophyta; class Magnoliopsida; order Solanales; family Solanaceae; genus Capsicum; species Capsicum annuum. The sequence goes on from NC_061115.1 coordinate 136,722,171, forward strand.
AGTTACAAATGTGTTGACAATATTATTCATTGTAGTGTTGTAGTCACTTGATCTTTGGTAGAGAATAAAGTAGACCTTGGCGCTTTAACAATTCCTTACACTATTGGGTCTTTCAACTTTACTTGAGCATTATCTGATTTTGGGCATAGAATCAAACTTATGCCCTTTGTTGTATTCAAACAGTTAGGGTTGGGAGCTCCCAAACCAACTACCATGAGACTAGTAATAGCGAGAAGGATAGTGAAAAATTTGGTTGGTATCCTTTATGATGTTTTGGTAAAGGTGTCTTCTTTTATATTTCCGAATTATCTGGGGAAGACCATTTTTGGCTATAGGTAGGACACTGATTGATCTGGAGAAAGGACATCTGATACTGTAACTCAATATTGAATATGTGACAATCAATGTATGGAAATCGATAAAGAAGCCTAATGAATTGAGAATGCTATTTATGATTGATGTAGATGATAAGGAGGTAGATTCATTCCCTGATGTTGATACAGTTACTCTGTGGGATGATGGTTTGGATACGAATGTTCCTATTAAAGAATGTCTAGGGGTCGAAGCTTTTGCAACTATGATTATGAATTTCGACTCTATTGTTGTCGAGAAGTATAAGGACTTAGTGGGTGCATTGCATGGGGATAGTTATAATTATTCACCAAACAATCTTGATCTATAATTAAATAATCAAACTACTCTACCTGCTCTCCTATCTATTGAGGAACCATCGGTTTTAGAGTTGAAGGCCCTCTCATCTTACTTACAATATGTATTTTTGGGGGCCAAAACACTTTTTCGATTATTATTGCAACTAATCTAAGACCTTCAGAGATAGAATCGTTACTGTCAATGTTGTAGAAGGTCATAAGGGACATTAGATGGTCCATTGTAGATATTATGGGTATTTTGCCTTGTTTGTTTACTAAAAAAATTCAACTTGAACCTAATTATGTTCCTTCTACTAAACGTCAACTTAGATTCAATCCTCTTATGTGGGAGGTGGTGATGGAATAAATAATCAAGTGGTTGACTGCTGGTGTAATGTATCCCATTGCTGATAGCAAGTGGGTGAGTCGGGTTCAATTCGTACTGAAGAATGGCAAAATAATTGTTGTACCTAATTATAAGAATGAGCTAGTTCCTATGAGACTTGTCACTGGATGGGAATTTTGCATGGATTATAGGAAGTAGAATTAATGGACTCAGAAGGATCATTTTCATGTCTTTCATAGATCAGATGCTGGACCGGTTAGCAGGCAGACGATGGTACTGTTTTCTTCATGAGTACTCAGGTTATAATCAGATCTATATTCCACTTGAGGAACAAGATAATACTAGCTTTACATGTCCTTATGGGACATTTTCATCCAAACGAATACCATTTAAGCTATGCAATGCTCCAACTATATTTTAGAGATATATGATGTCCATTTTCTCTGATATGGTCAAAGACACTATTGATGTTTTTATGGATGATTTTCAGTTGGTGGTTATTCTGTTGATGAATGTCTTATTTACTTGGGAAAAGGATTTAAAAAGTTGTGAGAAGTGCAACTTGGTACTTAATTTGGAGAAGTGCCATTTCATGGTCAAAGAAGGAATTGTGCTTGGGTTCAAAATTTCTAAGAGAGGTATAGAGGTTGATCAAGTGAAGGTCGAGGTGATTGAAAAATTACCTTACCCAATTTCATTAATGGGAATTCAGAGTTTTTTAGCTCATGTAGGTTTTTATTGATGATTTATTAAGGACTTCCCAAAAATTGCTAGTCCACTTTTCATGGTTCTTGAGAAAGAGGTAAAATTTGATTTTGATGATGCATGTAAGAAGACTTTTTAAAGCCTAAAAGAGAAGTTGGTGTTAGCTCCAATCATTGTGTCTCCTAACTGGTCTTTACCTTTCAAAATTATGTGTGATTCTAGTGGATTGGCCTTAGGGGATTTACTAAGCCAAAGAAAAGAAAAGAAAAGATCTTTCATCCCAATTACTATGCTAGTAAGGCATTAAACCTTACTCAAAATAACTATACCATGAGGGAGTAAGAGTTATTAACAGTTGTTTTTGCCTTTGAAAAGTTTAGATCTTTCTTGATTGGGAAAAAGGTGATTGTGCACATAGCCCATGCGGCATTGCAATATTTAATGACTAAGAAGGATACAAACCTGAGACTTATCCATTGGGTTCTTCAACTGCAAGAATTTGATTTTGATGTGAAAGACAGAAAAGGGACAAAAAATCAAGTTGCGATCAATTGTCTAGACTAAAGGAGGAAGCTATGCCGAAGGATGCTAAGGGATTAGAGATTGATGACAGTTTACCAAATGAACAAATATTGGAATCTTACCAAGATCTAATTTCCTGGTTTGTAAATTATGCAAAATACATACAAAGAGATCTAGTCCCAAAAGATGTTTCATATCAGCAAAGGAAGAAATACATGCACAAGGTAAGAAAATTTTTCTGGGATGAACCTTACCTTTTTAAAATTTAAATAGATGGAAGAATTCGCAGATGCATACCTAAAGTAGAGATGATTATTATAATTGATGTCTATCATTCATCGCCGGTTGGGGGTCATCATGGAAGGGCCCACACAACTCATAAGATCCTGGAATGCAGATACTATTGACCGACCATATACAAGGATGCTCATGAAAATGCTATTTTTTTGTGTTCAATAACAACGACAAGGTATTATTTCTAGAAGAGATGAATTTCCTATGAACCATATTTTAGAATTGGAAATGTTTGATGTATGGGGCGTAGATTTCATGGGACCTTTTGTGAGTTCATATGGCATGAAGATCATACTTGTGGCTCTTAAATATTTTTCAAGTTGGTGGAGGAAAATGCACTTCTTAACAATGAAGTAAGGAGTGTCACAGCATTTTTTAAGAAGAACATCTTCTCTTGATTAGGTATGCCACGTGTCATTATTAGTGAAGGAGGGTCATATTCTTGCAATCATCTATTCAAGAGTCTACTTGACAAATATGGAGTGAATCATAAGGTGGAAACACATTATCATCCAAAGACTAGTGGACAAGTTGAAGTGTCCATTAGAAAAATGAAGTCCATATTAGCGAAGCTTGTGAATTCCAATAGGACAGACTGGGCAAGAAAGTTAGATAATGCATTATGGGCCTACCACATAGCTTTCAGAACCCTTATATGTGCTTCACCTTATCAGCTAGCATATGGCAAGACTTCCCATTTTCCTATTTAGCTTGAGCATAAGGCATTATGGGCATTGAAAAAGCATAACTTAGAGTAGAAGGATATAGCAAAAGAAAGGTTGAATACAATCAACGAGTTGGATGAATTCAGGTTTCGAGCATATGAAAGTTAAGCAATTTATAAAGAGAAGATGAAGTTGCATCATAACTGTAAGATTGAAAAGATGGTTTTTGAAAAGGGAGAGCAGGTGCTACTATACAATTTACAGATTCATTTGTTTCGTAGTAAGCTAAATTCAATATGTCATGGTCCATTCACTATGTCAATGGTTTATTATGGTACTTTATAAATAAAAAAGTATGGTTCAATCCCATTCAAGGTAAATGAACGAAGAGTGAAGCACTATATGGGAAATATAGAAGAGGGGAAAGAATTAACTAACATTGACCTTGATGAAGTCTCTGTAATCAAGGAGATTGTGCCATGCTGCGACGTTAAATCAAGTGCTGCATGGGAGGAAACATATAAGGCTAGTTAGTGAAATCTCAGTATCCATCTTAGACATATCATCCCGTGATGTTAAATCAAGGATTGTGTGGGAGGAAGCCCATGTTTTTGTACTTATTTAAGTTAAAGGGTAATGTGTTTTTTCCATAGGGAGAAGTGAAAAATAGATTCCACCAGGTAATCGAGATACACAGTCTTGAATGGAGGCACTTTTGGCCAAGCTGGTCAAAGGGAAAGAAACTTAAGAGAATTTATTGAAGGATATCAAAGTTGATATATTAGGATTGAAATAGAAATTTAAGTCAAATGCTATGACATTGAAGCAGTTGGAGCATCAGTTTGGTCTGATGTCAGCCACAGTAAATCAGAGACAACCTAGCACTCTTCGAAGAAATACAGTGATCAATCCCAGAAATGATAGTAAATGTCATGTCAATACCACTCAGAATTGTATAGTTACTACAAATTCACATGTACCCACATATAATGAGCAGAAGTGTGAGGATGAGCCAGTTGACGTTGGGAGCAACTACAAGCCAAAATTGAATTTATGTGTTCTTCTTTAATAATCATGGTTTCTTGCACAAACATGAGCGGCTAATCTCCTTAACTAGGATTATGGGAACCCTAGAAGATTAGCTATGTAGAGGAAGTGAGAAAATCAATTGTTCTAGTGTTTCATCATGTATCTTTATTCTTCTTCAAAATTATTCAACTCATAGCAGCTTCAGAAGATTTATATTTCCTGTATTATTATCCATTGGATGACCAAGAAGCTTGCAATTAGGAAAACAAAATTAAAATAGTGATTTGGGATCTGATAACCAAGGATTCTATCTTAGCACTTAATCCTACTCAAGAAAGTGTAACTGAGGCCGTAGAAAGGGGTAATAAGGCAATACCCTAATATGATAACCTAGTAAAAAGGGTTAAATTAATCTTCTATATTACCTAACAATTGATAGTACTTATATTGAAGGATTTGCATGTAGAATAACAGAATAATTTGGTTGATCATGAGAAATTTATGCAGTTGAAAAGCTAGAGAAACACAGACCTAACGTTCATATCATATTTATTACAACTCAAAAGCACTCAAGAATTGGTTACTATTTTTAATTGAAAATAAAATCCCCCTTTTTACTTTTCTATATTGCTCATGGATTACATCAAGGAAAGCAACTACTAATATTTTCCCAGTGGGATCGACCACAACCTTGTTGGGTTATTATATTTTAAATTGACTGCATTATACTTCTAGTTGAGGTAGAGTTTTGGGGGATATCATTAACATAAATCTGTCTAGATGTAGAAGTGCAGGAGCTCCTAGGGGTTGATTGATTCTTGAGGCCATGGACCATTACAGACTTGGGGTTTATTAGAGATGTCACCAACCTAATCTCTCAGATGGTCAAGCTGGAAGCTTCTATGGTTAGTGATTCTTAGAATGTCCAAATGTCGATAGAAGACACTGAGGGAGGTGATACCTAAATACGAACTAGCTAGTTTAAACCTTAACCTATGATATAGAAGGCACATACTGTACTTCTACTCAACCACCTACCGCGACACCACAACCATCCATAGACAGGTCAGTTCTAGTAGGCAATGTGATACAGTCGTCATTAAATTTTACTGAGATAATGACTAGGTTGAGTATTATGGAGACAAAGGTGAGATTAATGTAAGAAAAAGTAAAACCATAGGTTAAGAAAAAGCTTGGAGAAGAAAGGATAATGATGTAAGATGGGTTTGATGTGTTTGAGTTGAGAATTACCTAATAACTTGAGGGTATCCAGTCGCAAGATCTAGCAGGGGTACGAGAGGAGTTATCAGAGCTATAAAAATCAATTGAGGAGTTGCATGAGAGGCTAATCCTCTCGATACCTATGAAAATTTTTCAAGAAGCAGGGAGGAAGAAAAATAGTAACAAGAAAAGAAAGAGACAAAGCACAAAAGAAGAAACATTGAGGTAGAAAAAATAGCAAGTGTGCAGAATAAGTTGGATCAGCAGACTAGGGTCCAAGAGATAGTGGCGGTGAATAGTAGTTCGACATCCATTGATGTTGCTGGTATAAGCAGTAGTACAACCCTGCAACCTAAGCCACCTGTGAGCAAACCGGTCACTACCAGAGCCATAATTGCTCAGGATGTCCCAACAGTGGTTAGGACCATTAATGATGAGAGTGGGGCCTGAATTGAGGGCCTTTATACTAAGGATGTCTGACCAGATGCCTAAGGCACCTATGTATTTCTTTTCCCCTCATGTGGTATTTATAGATACACTTGGAATAGTTCATAGATATTTAGTTAAAGGGTGGGGGTGTACCACATAGCCTCTATGAGTTTTTGTTGTCGTGATTTTTTTCCAATCGATTGTGATTTGAATGTGGAACAGGAATGTCTATTTTAAATAAGTGTTATGTTTTGGTTTATGTTATTTTTTATGTGTGATGTTAGATAAAGGAAGAATGTTTGTATTTGAGGTTGTGAATATGTTTTGACATATGTTTGGTGCTGAAATTGTTTTGTTTAAAAGGTACCCCTTCTAAGATTGTGATAATTGTGTGATGCATGTATATTAAGGACTATTAAGAATCTGATAATGACATTAGACTTAGGGATGAAACAACTGTGGAAAACAATTATATAGTTGGGTAAGTAGTAACTAGCAATGTCACCCAGCCAAATATATGTGTGAGGAATTACATAGTTCTCAGTGTATACGAAATCTTAACTTATTTGGTTGCTTTATCCTAGGTTTTAGGGTGGTTGGTTAGGAGATTATCATAGGCCAATTTTATTATTAGTCCACTTAAGCCTAAATTGCCCAAAGCAAATGATATATGAGTCCATAGATCCTAATTTTTGAGCCTTAATAAACCTATTTTTTGTTTAGACCAATTTACCTTCTTGTTTAGACTACAATGAACCTATTTTTGCTTTGGTACTTCTTTGAAACTGTGCACCTCAACTCGAGCAAATCACGTAAGTTGAGGGTGGATATCATAGGTGTGAATAGTATAGAGCAGGTATGAAAAAATTATGTGAATAAAAAAAAAAGTAAGGTTGGGTGTGGTAGAAAAAAGAAAAGTGTGAAAAATTGAAAAATAGCAAAAGGTCATGCAACAAAAATTCCAAATGAAAAGAATAAAAAACCACACCATGTCCGAAAAATTAAAGAAAATAAAAAGGGAGAAATAAGGGCGCAATGAAAGAAAAGTTGGAAAATTAGTGTACCCTAAAGTAACCGTAGTGTCAAGGAAGCTTAGTCACTAACTGATTCCAAACATATATCATACCAGTTCCCAAACCTATGTTATAATCCAAATAAAGCCTTATAAGTGATCCTAACCTGACTGTCCAAAAACTTAGGTAAGGAACATGAGGGAAAGTCTAATACATTTTGTGTACACTAATTGAAACTTCTTCATGAGTGGAAGTGTCTCATAACTGTCCCTAAATAAAAATATTGTGAGTGAAAGGGACTTCTTTGATTGAGAGAGTACAGGAATTGCATTGTTAGATTATTTGGTTGTTCGATTAGTGTAACTTGTATCTATGCCTATTTGTTCGATGATAATGTAATCCCATCATTGGATTTCTATCTTTCACAACGTCGTACTAAATAATTATACATAGTTGGGTTCTTGAAAAGTTAAAAATATGAGGGGGTTATATGTGTGAACTAAAATGAAAATTAACTGCCAAAGGTATTTGAGTATCTTCCTATTTAAGCATCATATTTTTTTATGGTTTATTATTTTGCCTGAGGAAATGCAAATAGCCATGGAAATATGTCACATTCGATGCTTAAAATTGTGAAATTATGCATTGACATGGGTTATTTTGTTGGTTATAGAAAATTAGGTAGTGAGTGGGTTGGACTAAAAGATAAAATAAATTGTTTTAAAGAAGTGAAGCGTTGATCAAGCCATGATTCATTAATTCACATTACGACTCGTAGCCTAACTTGTAATGGTAACAGTGGCTAAAGACAACCTGAAGCTCTACATAAATAAAGGCTACGAGTCATAAGGACAAAGTATGACTCATGGTATGAAGTCGTACTATGACCAGTGTCTGATGAATAGAAGATGGATTCTCCAATGGCTACGAACGAAGACCACGTGTCGCAACATATGTAAATGACTCATGGTGATGAGTTGTAACAAAAATTGACTAAAGTGCTCTGAAGATGAAAAGCTACTGGACTAACTATGATAAGCATGATATGAATCATAATGTAATGATGCAATACATCACCACTAAAGAAAAAATAGAGCTACAATAGCAATCAGCGAGTCATAAGGAGACTAGCTACTTGTTGCCAAAGACGTAACCACTGTCAACTTAATTTTCCTAATCCATTTTAATTGTGATTCCTTTGTTATTTTGAGATACTATAAATACCTTAGGGTTATTTATTTATGATGTTACGCACTCTTTAAATTATTTTTGATACTTTCACATACTTTGATCACTGAGATTATTGTTCTTGATCTTTTGGTTTCTTATACAATGGAAGATTTTGGATTTTACTCTTTCATTATTATGAAATTAATTACATGTGTTCTTCATTGAATTTCCTAGGTCTTACATAAGTAAGAGTGGCTAGGAAACACGACTCAAACTGGGGTCTTGTCATAATGGGCACTCAAGTTGAAAAAGGATCGGAGATCACCGCCATTAACCAACCTAACCATCATATCAATCCACAAGTGTCGGGTTAACTCCAAACATATCCCAAGATATTGGGAAAAATACTAGTAATCATCACTTATGAAGTATCTGAACAATCCATTAACTTCAATATACAAAACCAACATACCCAAGTCCACGGTCATCCACAAAGCCTCTTCAAATCCGAAGTCAATGATGTGTCGGAACATGCCCCAGGCAATAGCCAAAACAAAGTCTAAAACAAGTCTATGACATAAGGTAGAAAGATCATGAAATGTATGCCTTTCTAAGTATGGAAGCTCACCATTTCAATGTCAACATTCGAACCGCTCGAACATTTGGTCACTACGAAAGAAGAGAAGAAGAATCTCTAGTCCCTGTATCTTGTAGGGATACTACATCCAAATATTGTTAGCGGTTGAAAAGCTACCATGTAATTCATGTATAAGGATAAAATAGAATCATTATTAAAAACCCAGTCAAACCATCATATGCAACAAATTTCATAAACATGGACAAATATATAGATATAAAGAAATATCATGTGTCGGGAAAGGGAACAAGGCCTTAGCATGCATTTCAAAGCACCCAATCATGAAACATGAAGTGGAGGACTCTAACCTCAACCTTGTGTAGTTTAGCAAGTTTGAACTTCCCAGTTATAAAAAACAACAGGAATCTAATCTCAAGACATCTTGGTAAGCAAGTAGATTCGAACCACAAGTCGTTTCATTAGACAGGTGGACTCTAACCAAAAGTCATTTTATTAGAAAAGTGTACTCGAACCACAACCCATGTTATTAACCAATTCTACTGTAACCACAAACCTTTGTTCAATTACTAGTTGACATTGGGTCTCTAACCCTTTTTCCATGCATTCATATCTGCTCTGTTCAATATTTACCAAATATAACCCACTTAGCCAATTCAAGCCATCAAGTCTACAATTCAAAAACATACATAACCATAAGGTATTTGTGAACTATTTATCAATCAATTACATTTAAAAGACAATACTTTTGTTTCAATCGCTATTCATGTCAAATTACTATCATCAAGACCTTTGCCAAACTATCTATTCTTCATTAATATTCTTACACCAAGCTTTAGTTCAAACACAATTTAATTTCATGTTTAGGGACTCAAACCCTTTTTAACCAACCAAACCACCAAGGTTACCAATTAACTCATTACATCCCACAATCATTCTTATTTATTAAGCCATTGCCTTAGTTCAAAACACTATTAACATATGACTAGTTATTTCTCTTAGACATTTTCACAAACACCTTGAGTGCATACCTTTACCATGACCTAAACCAAAGTAAAAATAATAATGATTAGGGTTACCCGTGACCCAATTTTTAGACCACAATCAACAAGCACCCACATATGCAAACCATTAAAAAAACTATGTATAAAAACAAGTTAAGCCATGAGTAATCATTTTTCAACCATATCCAACAAAACCCTCATTTTTTGGTTTTCAAACCACATTGTAAGAATTATTATCACACTATAAACCATATGATATTTGAGAAACAATAATTTGGGGAAAGCCACATGCCTTATACAAGATAATTCTCGTAAAGAACATGACCCCTTTAGCCTCTAGATGAACACCTCTTGAAACCCTAGCCTCCAATCTTGTTGAAGAAGTTTAGAGAGGATTTTAAAGTGTTTTTAATCTTGTTCAGTGAAGAATGAAAGGACATATAATGTTATTAGTCGTAGGTCTCAAGGGTTTTGGGGTGGGAAATGTCTAGAATGACCATTGCCCAAATGCTAAAACTTACTAGCAGAAGGGTACGACTTTCACACATAAATTGCACCCTAGGGTACGATTGGTATCCAATCTCATACCCTAGGCCTCAGCATGGACCTCCAAACTATCCAACATACAAAATTTCTAGTCTAACTCATACCTTAAGGTAGGAAAGTACTCTAAAATTAGTAGCCAAGGCAGAATACCTTAGGTCAAGCTCAACACATCATCTGACTAGTAACCTAACATATAACTAGGAAGGGGCCAAACCATACCTTGGACAGAATATTTTTAACCTCAACTGATCTTTAAATGAAAGGGTGGGTACTAGACCATAATCTAGCATATGAGAGGTATGCTCAAAACATGCCCCCCCCCCCCCCCCCCCCCCAAGATTCTGAAAATTAGGAAATTCTCTAAGGGATCAAAGCTAAGGACTTTCAATTCTCCCCAACTTTGATCATTCGTCCTTAAATAACGGGTAAGAAATCACAAGCACAAGTCAACACATCATTACACATCAAACCAACTTTTAACCAGGTTAGAAAACAAATACATACAATAAAAACAACATGATTAAAACACACCTCAAGTATGATTTTTTGGAATAGAAAACAATTACTTATACTTGGACTTCATGTCCTCTTTCACCTCCAAAGTAGATTCCTCAGACTTTTGGTTTCACTGAAGACACCTCTTTCATTCATAACAGGCGCACTTGCTGATCTAAGATCCTCATCGAGACCTCCTCATAGGTCAAAGAGTTAAAAATACCAATATCCTCAAAGGAATAACAAATCAAGGATCATCCATACATTTCTGCTATATAGACACATGGAATATCAGATGGATGGCACATAAGCTAAAGGGTAACTCATACTTATAGGAAATATTACCAACCCTCTTCAAAATCAAATATCGACCTATATAGCAGGGACTAAGATTCCCCTTCTTACCAAAACACATAACTCACTTCATCGGAAATACCATCAAAAATACCCAATCACCAGCACTAAACTCCAAATCCTTATACCTCAGAACCGTATAGGACTTTTGGCGACTTTGAGTGGTTTTTAACCTATAAATAATAACCTTCACCATCTACAAGGCCCAGTGAACCAAATCAGGGTCAAGAAACTTACCTAAAAACTTCATAGCACCCAATAGGAGAACGATACTTCCTACCATTCAACACCTCAAAACGAGCCATACCAACGCTAGAATAGTTACTATTGTTATAGGTGATTTCAATCAAAGGCATATGGTCATACCATCTACCACCATAATCAATCACATATGCAGGGAGCATATCTTCCAATGTCTAGATATTTCTTTCCGCTTGGCCATCTATCTGCGGGTGGAAAGTGGTACTAAGGTACACCTTAGTCCCCAAACATTTCTAGAAAAACCTCCACAAATGAGATGAGAACGGAGTATCGTTATCCAAAATGATAAAAGTTGAAGTACCTTGCAACTTGACAATCTCCACAATATTAAACTTAGCATAATCTCCATCAAATGACTAGACCTCACCGACAAGAAGTGACCGGATTTGGTTATTCTATCCACAATGACCCAAATCGAATAACATTGATTTCGAGATCGGGGATGTCCGATGATGAAATCCTTATTGATTACCTCCCACTTTTATTCAGGTAACTCAATCTCTTATTACAAACCTATGGGTCTTATGTACTCATGTTTTACTTGTTGACACACCATACACTTAGCCACATAGCTAGCAACATCTTGCTTCATATTATTCCACCAATAGAATTCCCTAAGATCATAATACATCTTTGTAGAACTAGATGAATAGCATATTGATCTTGGGCATATTTATATGTCAAAACACCACTATTCACCCATATTTGGACTTGTTTTGAGAATAAAAATTGTGTTAATTATATAGAATTATGAGCTAAATTGTATTTCGTGGCTAACCGATGTGATTCAAAATACAGGATTAATTTTTCATAGATTCGGAAGAAAATTGGATACATATTATGAAGATGCGAAAGACCATGTCAATCAAAGTCAAAAACATGTGTAGATGCATGAGACCAAGGATAGAAGAAAGAAGTTAAGGATTTATAAAAAAATGGAATAAAATTCTAGTGACACAACGCTAACTCGATGCATCGGATCGACTAGAAAAAAGTTGTGCCTAAGGAAAAATTCTAGAAGAAACTTCTAGTGCATCTATACAATGTTAACGCGGTGTGTCGATGCGTAAGTTTTACGCCTTAGAAAAAATTTCATGAGCAACTTCCAATTCATCGATGCAATGTAAATGCATCGCCTCGATGAATAAAGTTTTGAGACTTAGTCAAATATTTAGGAGACAATTCCAGTGACACAACCTGATGTTGACGCATTGTGTCGTGTGGTGAAAAACATGACTTGGTTTGATTTTTAAAGACAAACTCTGGTGCATTAATGCGATGTTAACATGTTGCATTAGCTGGATTGATGCGATTAGCAATGTGTCGCATCAAGGGTTCAGATCATGTGAAATTTGCACAAGTATAAAAGGAACACATGAGCAAAATTCAAAGGACTTATTTTTTGCAAGAATAGCAGTGGTGGAAAACCATAGAACTCTTTCTTTTAGGGTTCTTATTATTTCTTTTGAACTTCTTTACTTCAAAATTAATTTTGCGTATGATTAATTACTTTTTTTTGATATTTTATTCAAACATGAGTGGCTAAATAACCTTGTTATGGGGTTGAGGCCAAGAACATAATTACTCTTTCATATTACTTGTAGTAGTTTCTTTTTGGATTATCATCTGGGTTGTTCATAATTTCTTGAGCTTACTATTTTAATGTTTGGCCGTCACTAGATTAAATTTATATTTCTATGTGAATTCGGAAGGAGAATCGTAGATTTGAACGAGAAAATTAAGGAGGAAGGTTCTTTCCCTTTATAAATTAAAGGGTTTGAATTAGCATCTAGGATAGGAATATACCTAGAAGCCTTGTTTGGTTCATTTGTAAGAAGATTACTTTATGAATCTAGAAGAATTGTTGTATCTCTGCGAGGGTTGTAGCGGCAATATTCAATAGATAGAAGATTTGAGGTAGGTAGCCAAAAAATCATTGCCTAAACCTTGCAAACCAACAACTCAATAACCAATTACACTACTACAAGAACAGAGATTTGAATGATTGTTCGAAAAGCCTCAACCTTTGAATTTTTATCATTATTGTTTCCAACTGTTGCTTCCTTTGCTCTAGTCAAAAACTTTTATTTTTGTTTATTAATATACATTTTTATTCTCAATATCTAAATCAACTTGATACTTTAAGACACTTAATACTCATTGTCTAAAAGTAAAAGTTAATTAAATTTCAAGTTGCTTAGTCCTCGTGGGAATGATATCTGGTTGTCTAAATCACTATATTACTTGTATGATCACGTCCAGTTGCATGTGCGTCTGAGTCGCAACACATAACGATATCTATGAGCTTTGGATAAAATACTTTCCCTTAATACATCGAAATCGGGAACAGTTAACCTACCTTGGTACCTTATGACACCATCTCCACCAATCACAAAATCAACAAACTTTTGTTGTCCCATATTACTCTTCAACTTTATTAAATCATGATCAAACAATTACTTTTCCTTTATCCCAACCACAAAAGACTACTGCAATACCTAATGCCCAAATACACCTCCATCCTGAGAGCCCGTGAGATCAACTTAAAGATTACCCAAACGATGAATGTCCTTCACCAACTCCTACTTATCCTCCTCCACATGAGCTAAACTCTCTATGGATTTCCTGCTAAGAGCATCGTCAAATATGTTAGTCTTACCTTGATGGTAATGGAAACTCATATTGTATTAAAATTAAGCCAAATCCTTTGTCTGAGATTTAACTCTTTTTTCAGTAAACACATACTAAAGTCTCTTGTGATCTGAATAGATGTCAACATAGACCCCATAGAGATAGTGACACCAAATCTTCAATGCATATAACATGGCTAACAACTCCAAGTCATGAGTAGGGTTGTTCCCCTCATGAATTTTAAATTGCCTAGAAACATAGGGTACCATCCTACCATACTGCATCAACACACCACTAAGCCCAACACTAGAAATATCATAATATCCTACAAAACCACCATTACCCTCGGGCAATGTCAAAGCTCGAGCCAAAGTCAATTTATCTTTCAAATTTTCAAAACTACCCTCACAAGCATCTGACCACAAGAACTTAACCTTGTTATGGGTTAACTTATTCAATAGGGAAGCTATAGTAAAAAATCTTTTCACAAGTCTCCTATAGTAATCGGATAGACTCAAGAAGCTCTGAATGTTACTTGGAGTTGCAGGTCTAGGCCATTTCTTAACTGCAGTAACCTTTTGTGGATCCAACATGATCCCATCACTAAAGATAACATGACCAACAAAAGTCACAGCTTTTAACCAAAACTCATACTTAGAGAACTTGGCACACAAAAGATTATTCTTCAAGCTTTGAAAAACACCACAAAGGTGATCGACATGATACACCTAACTCTTAGAATAGACAAAGATGTAATTAATAAAGAAAATAATGGAGAAGTCTAGGAACGAACCAAAGACCCTATTCATCAAATCAATGAATGTTGCGGGGGCATTGCTAAACCCAAAACACATAACTAGAAACTCATAGTGACCATACCGGGTCCTGAAAGTAGTCTTGTGGATATCCACTTCCCTAATCTTAAGGTGATAATAGCCAGACCGAAGATCAATCTTGAAGAAACACTTTGTACCTTGAATTTAGTCAAACAAATCATCAATCATAGGAAGATGATACTTATTCTTTATGGTCACTTTGTTCAACAGAAGATAATCAATGCACATTTGAAGGGAACAATCCTTCTTACGAACAAACAACATGGGAGCACCCCATAGGGACACACTAAGACAGATAAAACCTTTATTTAAGAGATCCATAAATTATTCTTTAAGCTCAATACAGTCCGTCAGAGCCATTCTCTATGAAGGGATAGAAATTGGATCAATGTTCAAAACAAGATCAATCCTAAAATCGGTTTCCCAATTGGGAGTAATACCAGCAACGTCATCAAGAAAGATGTTAGGAAACTCATTAACCATTGGAACAGATTCTAGAGAAGGACCTTCTGGGTTTGAATCTTTAACTTGAACCAATTGAAACAAAAACCCTTTGAAAACCAACATTTGGTCTCTAAGATATGAGATGAACCTCCTATTAGGCACTAAAAATCCCTCTACCCATACCATGACAGGCTTATTAGGGAATTTAAACATGACCGTATGGGTCCAATAATCTATTGAAGCATAGCACGAATGCAACTAATCCATCCCTGGAATAACATCAAAATCAAACATGTCTAACTCTATCAAGTCTACTAGAGTTTCTTTACAACCCACAGCTACCATACACTGCCTATAGACTCTTTTTACACCCATAGAGTCTCCTACCAGGGTAGAAAAAAAAGGAACTGACAGATACGAAGGACTAAAACCAAAATGTACAGCTACAAATGGGGTCATATAAGAGAGAGAGAACCCTGGATTAAATAAAAAAAATATACATCACGGGAAAATTTTTTAACATACCTGTAACAACATTTGGAGATTTCTCTAACTCCTGGCGAGTAGCAACTGAATATAAGCAAGTCCAGTGACTGTCTGTAACATAAATAGAAGTAGAAGAAGAAATAACACCCTTCAGTGTAGGAGTAAATGAAGTAGCAATAAGGTCCCTATTGGACGAAGAAGCCACTAGAGAGGGGCACTCTAGCTGCATGTGGAAAATCTGCCTATATCTAAAATATTTGTTCCTCCCTTTCTCACACTAGACACTATGATATTGACCATAAAATCTATATGTAAGGTGGGATTGCACCGACTAAGCCCCACTTACCTTAGATTTAGAACCCTATGCCCAAAACCCACCATCAAACTGAGATCAAAAATCACCCAACGGCTTTGGGTAAGGAGCACAAGCTGATAAAAAAGAACTAAAATTCCCCTACTTCTTTCTTGGCCACCTAACACTATCTCTACCACATTGCTCAGAAGGCCTAAATTTCTTACCATGCCTTTTACTTAACTGAACTTGTTTCTTTTTTCGTTTTCTCCATATGTTACATATACACAACTAACCTAGAGATGTCCATGTCTTTGATCAACAAAGCCGCCTTAATCTCAAGGATCAACTCACGAGATAGTCCCAATGCAAACTTACTTCTTCTATCCCTCTTGCTAGAAACGTTCTCCAAATCATACAAAGATAATTGATGAAAATTCAAGGCATACTCCTTGACTGACATCTTTCCTTGCCTTAAATTAACAAACTCCTATGCCTTTGCTTCCATTAACTCCTAAGGAAAGAAACTATCTAGAAATGCATTAGAGAAATCCTCCGACAAAGATGACTCATCAACATTACCCATTTATTAATCCCATTTTTTGTACCATTGGTGCACTACATCCTTCAGCTGATAGGCAGAAAACTCCACCCCTTCCATATTTGTGGCATGCAAAACTCTGAAAATCTTTTCCATCTTATCAAGAAAACCTTATAGATCCTCCTCTACCTTCACATCGAAAAAGGTCGGAGGACTTAACCTCATTAACTGGCCAACCCTTGTGGCCTCAAAAGATGGAGTAATAAATACGCCATGCTCAGCCTGTGAATCCACTAACTAAGAAATCAATTGTATCAACTAATAAATCTCATCATTCATCATGTCAACCTGAGGAACTGAAGAAGGACTAGAGACAACTAGTGGGACTTCTGGACCAGCATAAATTAAACCCCTTGATTGGATATGGACTCCATAAGTAAAGCCTATACAATCAACATCGTCCCTAGTTAGCACAGGGTAGTTTTCGTGAGATTCAGATCATTAAGAATCCATGATTTTAAAAATGAGAAAACAAAAGTTAGAAGAATCCAATACCTCAGACTCTATAGCTCGAAATAACATAACAACAAAGTGGAACATTCTTAAATGTCTCGTAGCCTCTCTCT
This sequence comes from Capsicum annuum, assembly GCF_002878395.1. Classification (NCBI taxonomy): domain Eukaryota; kingdom Viridiplantae; phylum Streptophyta; class Magnoliopsida; order Solanales; family Solanaceae; genus Capsicum; species Capsicum annuum. Next base: position 136,739,326 of record NC_061115.1, read on the forward strand.
TATAAGTATGGCATGCTATACACCCATAAAAGAGACATTACTAGACATGGCTTTATGGACCCCCAACTGACCATGAACTTAGGCTCTAACATAAATTTGACACAACCCGAACTGGGGCTTTGTCGTAATGGGCACCTCGATCCCAACAAAGACTGCAGATCACCCCCCATTAAATCAACATAACTATCTTATCAATCTACAAGTGTTGAATGAACTCTAAACATATCAAAAGATAGTGGAAAAAAGACTAATAATCATAACTTAAGACGTGTCTTAACAACTCATTAATATCAACATATAAAACCAGCATACCAAAGTCCACAGTCATCCACAAAGTCTCTACAAATTCCATATAAATAATTTGTCCCAATATGCCACCAATAATAGCATAAACCAAGTATAAAATAATTCTATGACATCGGGTAGAAAGATCATGAAACGTATGCCTTCCAAAGTATGGAATCTCACCGATTCAATGTCAACACTCAAACCGTTCAAACACGAAGTCACTGTGCATAAAGAGAAAAATAAGCTCAGGTCCTTATATCATGTGAGGATATAGTCTTCAAAGATGGTTAGTAGTTAGAGCGCTAGGATGTAACTCTGGGATAATTAAAAAATAGTATCGTTATTCAAAAACATAGTTAAAAAATCATATGCAACCACATTCATATATGTAGGCATATATATAGAAATATTTATAAATCAAGTGCCGGGATAGGGAACAAGGCCTTAGTATGCATTTCGTAGAACCCAATCATGAAGAAAAGGACTGTAACCTTCTTAGGTTAGAATGTTTAAACATCCCGGTTATATAATGCAAGAGGGCTCTAACCTTAAGTCATCTTATTGAGAAAGTGGACTCAAACCACAAGCCATTTCATTAGACAAGTGGACTCTAACCACAAGCCATTTTATCAGAAAGATGGGCTCTACCCATAAGCCATCTTATTAAGCAAGTGGACTCAAAGCACTAGCCCTTGTGTCCATTACTAGGTGACAATGAAACTCTAACCCTTTTTCCATGCATTCATATCCACTTAGTTCAAAATTTAAGGACTCGAACCCACTTAGCCAATTCAAGCCATAATGGCTAAAATAAAACACCATCCATGACCACAAGGTATTTATGAACCATTTATCAATAAATCACATTAATAGGCCAATGCCATAGTTTCCATCGCCATACAAGTCAATTTATGGTCATCAAGTCATTTACCAAACCATTCATTGTTCATTAGCATTCTTACACCAAGCTTTAGTTCAAACATAATTTAATTTCATGTTTAGGGACTCAAACCCTCTTTAACCAAGCAATCCAGCAAAGCTACAATTTAACTTATTACATGGTAACCAAGTACTTTACAAAGTCATTTACCAATAATTTTTTAATCATTAAGTAGTTTCCTTAGATCAAAATACTACTAACATGTGACTAGTTATTTCTCTTATAAATTTTCAACAACACCTTTAGTGAATACCTTTACGATGACCAAAACCAAAGTGAAAACCATCAAGATTTGGGTTACACATGACCCATTTCTTAGACCACAATGAACATGCACCCATATATGCAAACCATCACCAAAAATATGTATAAATACAAGTTTACCCAAGAGTCAACATTATTAAACCACATGCAACAAAACCCTCTATTTTTGGTTTTCAAACCACCATGTAGGAATCATATTTACCCTATGAAACACATGATATTTGAGAAATAATGATAAGAGGATAGTCACACGCCTTATAATGGATGAATCAAGAAAAGAACTTGACACTTTAGTATATTAATGAACACCTCTTGAGACCCCAGCCTCCAATCTTGTTGAAGAAGTTTAGAGATAATTTTTGAGTGTTTTTCATCTAATTCGGTGTAGAATAAAATGACAAATAATGTTATAAGTTATGTCTCTCTAGGGTTTTGGTGTGGGAAATCTTGAATGCCCTCAGATTATATGCTGAAAACTTACTCGCAGGTGGGTACGACTTCCATACCTAAACCATACCCTAGGGTACAAGTGGTACCCTATCTCTTACCCTAGGTCTGACCATGGACCTCAAAATGTCCAACATACAACTATGCTAGACTAACTCATACCTTAAGGTATGAGAAGTACCCTACAACTCATACCATAGGAAGAATACACTAGTTCAAGATCAAGACATCATACGACTTGTCAACTTACAACTAGTATCCTATCACCCGACTAGGGTAATTCAAAGCTATCCTCAGAAAGAATGTTACCAACCTAAGCTAATAATCACACGAGATGATGGGTACAAGACCATACCCTAGTATACAAGTGGTATGCTTAGACCATTCTATGTATAGAATCTCACACTTAGGAAATTATTTATGGGTTCAAAGAAAAGGTGTTTTAGTTCTCTTTGACGTGGTTCATTCTTTCTCGAATGACGGGTAAGGAAGGCACAAGCATGAGTCAACACATCATTACATATTACCAACCTTTAATTGAGTTAGGAAACAAAGACATACAACAAAGATAAGACGATTAACGCATACCTCAAGTATGAGTTTTTGGAACAGAAAACAAATATTGATCTTGGACTTTACGTACTCTTTCACCTCCCTAGTCGATTACTTGAACTTTTGGTTCCTCCATAGAATCTTCACCGTATCCATATATTTCATTCCCAACCAGTAATCTTGCTGATCCAAGATCCTCACCAGGACATCCTCATTGGACAAAGAATCCAAAATACCAACATCCTCAAAGGGAACAACCAATAAAGAATCACCCATACATTTCCACAACATAGACACATGGTATACCCGATGGATGGAGCTCAAACTAGAGGGCAACTCAAAATCATAGAAAACATTACTAACCCGCATAAAATTAACTATGGACAAACATACCAGGGACTAAGCTTCCCATTTTAACCAAACAACATAACTCCTTTCATGAGAGATACTTTCCAGAAAACCCAATCGCCAATATTAAACTAAAAATTCCTACACTTCAACTCTGCATAGGAGTTTTGGTTACTTTGAGCAGCTTTCAACCTATAACAAATCACCTTCACCTTCTAAAAGTCTTGGTGAACCAAATCAGGGCCAAGTAATTTACCCTTAGAAACTTCATACGACCTAATAGGAGAACGACACTTCTTATCGTACAACACGTCAAAAGAAGCCATACCCATGATAGAATGGTAACTATTATTATAGGCAAATTCAATCAAAGAAAAATGGTCTTTCCAACTACGGCCAGAACCAATTACACATGCACAGAGCATATCTTCCAAGTCCTGGATGGCCCTCTCCTCTTGCCCATCTATCTACAAGTGTATTATGGTACTAAGGCACACCTTAGTCCCTAAACCTTTCAGGAATGACCACAAAAATTGAGATGAGAATGGAGTACAATGATCCATAATAATACAAATCAGAGCACCATTCAACTTCATAATCTTTGCAAGATACAACTTAGCATAATCCTCCACCGAAGAACTAGTCCTCACCGGCAAAAATTAAGTGGATTCGGTCATTCTATCCATAATGACCCAAAAACAATAAAATTGATTTCAAGACCAGGTAATTTTGGTAATAAAATCTATGTTGATACCTCCCTCTACAATTTAGGTAACTTAATATATCTATACAAACCTCCGAGTCTCATATGCTCCACTTTTTCTTATTAACGCACCATAAATTTAGCCACATAGGTAGCCATATCTCACTTCATACTATTCCACCAATAGAATTCCATAAGATCATGATATATCTTCGTAGAATTGGGATTAATAGCATAACGAGATCCATGATCTAAATACAAAATCCTTTCCTTCAATCCATTGATATTAAGAACACATAACCTGCCTTGGTACCTTAAGATAGCATCACCACCCATCAAGAAATCACCAACCTTTTATTGACCCACATTACTCTTAATCTTCATCAAATCATGATCTAACATTTTCTTTTCCTTTATCTCAACCATAAGAGATGACTGTGATACCTAATGCACAAATACACCACCATCCTCAAAGCGTATGAGATGAATTCCATGATTAGCCAAATGGTGAATGTCCTTCACAACTCCCGCATTTCCTCTTCCACATGAGCTAAACTCTCTATTGATAACTTTTAAAGAGATCAGAAACTATGTTAGCATTACCTGGATGGTAATGGAGACTCTTATCAAATTCCTTCGACAACGCAAGCCATCTCCTTTGTCTGAGATTCAACTTATTTTGAGTAAACACATGCAAGAGGTTTTATGATTAGAAAAATGTCAACATGAATCCTATAGAGAGTGATCCAAAATATTTTATACAATTACCACGGCTAATAACTCCAAGTCATGAGTAGGGTAGTTCTTCTCTTGAATTTTCAATTGCCTAGAAGCGTAGGCCACCATCCTACCATGTTGTAACTACACACCACTAAGGTAAACATGAAAAGCATTACAATACACTACAAAACCATCATTACCCTCGGGCAAGGTTAAAACTGGAGCCGAAGTCAATTTATTTTTCAACTTCTCAAACTACCGTCACACGCATTAGACCACAAGAACTTGATCTTCTTCTGGATTGACTTAGTTAAAAGGGCAGCAATAGTTAAAAAACTTTCCATAAATCTTCTATAGTAACCAGCTAGACCTAAGAATCTTCAAATATCGATTGGATTCACATGTCTAGGCCATTTCTTAAATGCCTCAACCTTTTGTGGATCCACCATGATCCCTTCACTATAGATAACTTGACTAAGAAAAGTCACAAACTTTAACAAAAACTAACACTTAGAGAACTTGACATACAAAGAATGATCTTTTAAGGTTTACAACAAAACAGAGAGGTGATCAACATAATCGTCCTTACTCTTAGAATAGACCAAGATGTCATCGATGAAGACAATGACAAAAAAGTCCAGGAACAGACGAAAGACCCTACTCATCAAATCCATGAATGTCATGGGGGAATTAGTTAATCCAAAAAAGATAACTAGGAAATCATAGTGACCTTGTGGGTCTTAAAGGAACTCTTAGGGATATCAACTTTCGTTATCCTAGGCTAGTGATAGACCAAACTAAGATGAATCTTTGAGAAATACTTTGTATCTTGAAGCTAGTCAAATAAATCATCAATCCTAGGAAGAGGATACTCATTGTTCATGGTCAATTTATTCAACTAATGATAATCAATGCACATTCAAATTGAACAATCCTTCTTATGCACAAACAACACAAGAGAACCATAAGTGGCCATAATAGAATGGATAAAACCTTTATCTAAGAGATACTTCAATGTCTCCTTAAGATCTTTAAACTCTATCCGAGCCATATTATACGGATTGATAGAATAGGACGAGTATTCGAAACAAGATCAATCCCAAAATCAATTTCCTCTCTGGAAGAATACCAGGAAGACCATCGAGAAAGACATTAGGAAAATCATTAACTATGGGACAAGATTCTAAAGAAGCACCTTCCAAGTTAAAATTTTTAACTTGAACCAAATGATACAAAAATCCATTAGAAATCAACTTTTGGGCTATATGATATGAGATGAACCTCCCTTTAGGCACTAAAGAAAACCCTTCCCATACTATGACCGGCTTATTAGTTAATTTAAATATGACCATATAGGTCCAACAATCTATGTAAGCATAGCAGAAATGCAACAAATTCATCCCTAGAATAACATAAAAATCGACCATGTCTTACTCTATCAAGTCTACCAGAGTTTCTTTACAAGTAATAGCCACCACACTCCCATATAAACTCTTTTAACAACCTCAGAATCTCATACTAAGTAGAAATAGAAAAAAGAACTGAGAAACACTTACGACCAAAACCAAAATGTACAACTATAAATAGGGTCAAATAAGAGAAAGGGGAGCTTAAATAAATTAAAAATACACATCTTATGAGAAAAGTTTCAACATACTTGTGACAATATCTGAAGATACCTTAGACTCCTGGTGAGTAACAAGTGCATAAAATTGATTTAGGCCAGTACCAGTACAAAAAAGAAAAATAGAAGAAGAAACACCACCGTTTGGTGTAGGAGCTGACAAGTAGCAACAGGAACCTTGTTGGCCCAAGAAGCCACTAAAGATGGGCACTCTAGTCGCATGTCCCCAATCTGACAATATCTAAAACATTTGTTCCTCTCCTTCTCATAATGTCCATGGTGATGTTGACTACAAAATCTATAAGGAGGGTAGGATAGAGCAGACTATGCCCTACTTGTCTGAGATTGTGAACCCTGTGCTTGGAATCCATCATTAAGCTAAAACTGATAATCACCCAACAACTTTGGGTAAGGATCACTAGCAAAGGCAAAAGAACTGGAACTCCACCATTTCTTTCTTGGACACTTACCACTATCTCTGCCATTATGCTCGGCTGGCCTAAATTTTTTCCCTTGTCTTTCACTTAACTCAATCGAATCCTTTTTCTCTTTCTCCACTTGATACATATACAGAAAAAAAACTAGAGATGCAATGTCTTTTATAAAAAATCTACCTTAATCTTTAGGACCAACTCAAGAGATAGTCCTGAAGCAAACTTATGCATTATTACCCTTATGCTACAAACCTTCTCCGGAGCATATCGAGAAAATTGGTAAAACATTAAGGCATGACTTATATCTTTCCTTGTCTCAAAATAACAAAATCCATAACCTTTACTTTCCTCAACTCTTGATGAAAAAGGCTTTACAGAAATGCATTTGAGAAATCCTCCCATAATGATGACTCATTAATATCACCCCTTGCCAGATCCCATTCTTCATACCATTGGTACGCTATATCTTTCAACTGATAGGCTGTAAACTCTACCCATTCCACATTCATAAAATGTATAACTCAGAAAATCTTTTCCATCTCATCAAGAAAACCTTTAGGATCCTCCTCTTCCTTAATACTGGCAAAGTCTAGATGACTCATCTCATAAACTGGCCAATCTATGTGGCCTTAGAAGATGGAGTAGGAGATGCACCACACTCAGCCAAAAAAACCTACCAATTGAGCATTCATATGAACAAACTGACTAAACTTAGCATTTGATACATTATCCTGAGGAACTAAAGAAGGACTGCAGGGAACTAGTAAGACTCTAAGACCATTAGGAGTTGGACCCCTAGACTAGGTAAGGACTCCATAAGTAGTGCATATCCCATCAAGTTTATTCACAATTTGGACAGAGGAGTATCCATGAGATTCAGATCATCAAGGATAAATGATATAAAAATAAGCAAATAGAAATAAATAGAATCTAAGACCTTATACTATATAGCTTGAAATAAGACAACACGAAAGTGAAACATTCCTAAATGCCATGTAGCCTATCTCATTTAAGTATGGCATACTACACACCCATAAAACAGACTCTATTAGACACGACTTTTTGAAATCCAAACTAACCATGAACCTAGGCTCTGATACAAAATTGGCCTGACCAAAACTAGGGTCTTATCATAATAGTCACCTCGAGCCCAACATAGACCAGAGATTGGCCCTACAATGTAACCTAATCATTATATTAATCCACAAGTGTCGGATGAACTCAAAACATATCCCAAGATAGTGGAAATAAGACTAATAATAATAACTTAAGAAGAATTTGAAAAATCCATTAATGTCAATATACAAACCCAACATACCCTATTCCAGAGTCATCTACAAAGCCTCTACAAATCCAAAGTCAATAATGTGTTGGGACATGCCATCGACAATAGCCCAAACTACGTCTAAAATCAGTCTATGACATCAGGTAAAAAGATCATGAAATATATGCCTTCCAAAATATGAGAGCTTACCACTTTATTATCAACAGTCAAATCACTCGAACACCTGGTCACTTTGCAGGAAGAGAAAAAAAAGCTCTAGCACCTATATCGCGTAGGTATACAACATCCAAAGATAGATAGCAGTTGAAGGGCTAGCATGTAACTCAGTGATAAGGATAATATTATATCATTATTCAAAACCCAGTCAAACTGTCATATGCAACCACATTCATATACATAGGCTTATATATAGATATATAAATACATCTAGTATCGGGAAAAGGAACAATGCCTTAGCAAGCATTTCGAATCACCTAATTATTAAACATAAATGGAGGACTCTAACCTCTAAGTCACATAGGTTAGCAAGTTTGAACTTCTCGACTATATCAAGAAAGATTACTTTAACCTCAAGCCATCTTATTGAGCAAGTAGATGTTAACCATAAGTCATTTCTTTAGACAAGTTGATTCTAACCACAACCGATATTATTAGACAAATAGACTCTATCCACAAACCATCTTATTAAGCAAATGGACTCTAACCATAATCCATAGTGTCCATTATTAGTCGACATTGGGACCCTAAACCTTTGTCCATGCATTCACATCTACTCAGTTTAACAGTGAAGGTCTCTAACCAAGTTATCCTATTCAAGCCATCAAGGGTACAATTTAACACTATACATGAGCACAAGGTCTCTATGAACCATTTATCAACCAATCACATTAATAAGGCAGTGCTTTAGTTCCAATAACTATTCAAGTAAATTATGGTTATCAAGAACTTTACCAAACCATTCATTCTTCATTAACACTCTTACACCAAACTTAAGTTCAAACATAATTCAATTCCATGTTTAGGGACCCAAATCCTTTTTAACCAAGCAAAGCACCAAGGTTATTAATTAACTCATTATGTGGTAACCAAGGTTTTTACAAAGTCATTTACCAATTATTTTTCTTAATTAAGAAATCGCATTAGTTCAAAACACTATTTGCATATGACTGGTTATTTTGTTACGCATTTTCACAAAAACCTTGAGGGCATACCTTTACAATGACAAAAACCAAAGTAAAACCCATAAAAATTAGGGTTGCTCCTGACCCATTTGTTAGAATATAATGAACAAGCACCAATATATTCAAACCATCACCAAAAATCTATATAAACATAAGTTAAACCAAGAGTAAACATTATTCAATGATATGCAACAAAACCCGCAATTTTTGGTTTTCAAACCACTATGTATGAATCAAATTCACACTATAAAACATATGATATTTGAGAAATATATTGAGGGAAAAGTAAATTGTCTTATATCAAATGATTTACGAAAAGAACTTGACCTCTTTTGCCTCTGGATGAACACCACTTAAAACCCTAGCCTTTAATATTGTTGAAGAAGTTTAGAGAGGATTTTGGAGTGTTTTGATCATGTTTAGTAAAGAATGAAAGGTATAATAATGTTATAAGTCATGGATCTCAAATTGTTTTGTGTGGAAAATGTCTTGAATATGCTCAGCTTAAATGCTGCAAACGTACTCGTAAGTGGGTACGACTTCCACACCTAAATTGTACCCTAGGGTATAAGTGGTACCCTATCTCGTACCATAGGACTCACCATGGACCTCAAAACTATAGACTCGTACTGAGAATAAAATGCAGTTAATTCTAAGAGACAGATCTAATGCCTCATTAAATAAATAGTACCCATTGGAAACGACTTATTGACTGACCTATAGGGATGGACAATGCACTAATACTAGCATTTTATTTTATTATTCAACTAAATACAAACATGGGTCATTAGTAGTTACCATGGAACTAAAAAATGTAACAAATACTGAAGTAAAAAAGGAAAATCCTACCCCCCACCAAACACCAAATTAAGGAGACATCCCTGAGGAAATAGGTAGATGAGAGTACTAATAAATCTAGTAGCTTCGTGGAGGAGTATCAACTAACAAATCAGTTAGCCCACGTGCAATTTTACATTAGATACAGAGGTTGAGCCCCTAATAGGGAATTTAGGGATGACCCCATCATATAGACCTGATCAAGGTCTATAATCTAAAAGTAGTGGAAATTCAGAGTTTGAGAAATATTAGAGAAAGTCCAAAAGCAAAGATAGGACTATATCTGGTTGACCCTAAAAAGATGAAGAAGGGTTGGGGTCTAGTACACATGTCTATAGTGATGCTAATAATGAGAACTTCATTTTTTATTATCAACCCTAAAGTTTCTTATAAGGACACAATAAAGGTATCCCTACAAGTTAAGGGATGGGTATTCAGGGTATGAAGACTATTTTGACTGGGCATTATAATCAATACATACATCGGCCTGATAAAGAGATGTTTTTATTAGAGTTTGGTATTGATCACCATGAGTATGTATGAGATGCTCGTGTTTGACAGGTTGTTTAAAAAGTTTATGTTTTGTGGATGACTAAGCAATAAAGTAGATATAGCCCTGTGCTAGTTTTAGAATTTTAGGTTGCTTATTTATCCACCCTAAATCTACTAGCTCTATTGGATTGGCTATGGAAATTTCATAATCTGTTTCTTATCATTTAAATAAGAGGTACTTAGGTGAATATTGGAGATTGGACTATTGCATATTTCTTACATGGTCGGGCCTTTGAGCATTTGACAAACATAGATAAGATAGATCCTTATATGAATAAAAAGAGAAAATTTAATTTGAATCAAATTAGCAACAGTAAACACATGGTGCATTACAATGAAAGGGCAAATATTAATATGGTATATTAAGAAGAAGTAGAATGGGTAACCAGTCCAGAATCACAAATAGAAAAGAGTACTTTAAAATTCACTACATATCATGATGGACATTAGTTCAACATAATTTAGGGCCCATATCTAGGGATAATATTTTGAGCCTAGGCTAGGCTACATTGTTGACTAATATCATCAAGAGAAATGAGATTGAAATAGCTAGGTTTATTGCCCAAGTTCCATAATACAATTATTAGGGATGTGAAAAGCTTTCCATTACTGTGCATGGGTGTATAGATGTGTGCATAGATAGGTGTTCTTATTTTGACTGAGGTTGATTATTTTCATTGAGGTTTCTCGCACTTTGGATCTTGGGTTGATTCAGAACCTAACAAATATTGTGTCTAAGTCAAAGGTTGTAGCTTGTGTTGCTTTATTAGAGAGAGAATTTTAGATGGGTATGAGTAATAATATTTCAATTCTGTGGTTTACTGACCTTGGGTCATGCGACTAAGTCCCAGAATGAAGAACCATTTCCCAACCGTATTTACTACTGATGCTAGTATTCTTTCAACTTTACAACTGAATTCAGTCATAATTCATTAGTTCTTACTCATGGTCCAACCATGATTTATCCACCTTTCAGTGGGTACATTTTAGTCCCTAATAATTTCTGATAGAAAATGTTAAAAAGGTTGATAATTATTGTGTTAGGGTGTTGTAAATAAGATCAAAGATGGTCTTAAGCCATGGGAGGAAGATGAATTTTATTTAGAGATGCATGGGATGAAGGATTATTTTTATATTATAGTGTAGAGGTTGACTACAAATCTTGAGTGTGGTAACTACCCAAACTTAACTAGGATCGAAGAGAAGCTTGAATTCCTTTAGATACAGTCATAATCTTGTTGTCTAGACTATTTTATGAATTCACACCTAACAAGTTGCCTTTAATTCATGAATAGTTTAAGCATATTGAGATTTATTAAATATGGGGAAATAAGGTAAAATTCAAGAGTGTTGCAGATGGTCATAGTTAAACTGAATGACGACAAGGAGAAAAAAGATAAAGAAAATTAATAGAAAGTTTGGGTGAGAGGAAATAGTCCTTGCAGGATCACTTATCTTAGATTCATGAGGGGGCAAGGAAATTATGGTTATAGATTGCATAAGGCCTCTAGACATGATAGTTTTCCTAATCATGAGAGTTGTGGGGATAAAACAATTACCCCCTCTAGTTCTACACTTTTGAATACAAAGGGCAGATCTGGTACCAATGTTGATTTGAGTATCTCGACAATCACTCGGCTCTTGAGATTGGATATTAGGGTGGATTTTGAGACCGCCATAGTTTATGCTTCAACATTCAATGCCTATAGTAACACAGATATGCCCATAACCTTTGTTATTTCATTTTCTAACACTAGTCATATAATGAGGACACTACATGTTCTCAAAGTTAGAGGTAGATGAATACCACCACTCAGGGGTTTTGTTGTCATATTTTATTTCCTTTGTGTGATAACATAGTAGACATAAATTGGTCATGATCATATTTTATTTTTTATTTTGCTAATAAATTTTTTATTTTTATCACAAGAAAAATAGGGGAACCTTAAGCACTCAATATATGAATGTTTTGATTTTAATGTTGTGAGGATACTTCTTTAAAAATTGTCTTAGATTGTGAGTTGTATTTTTTTTTGAACTGTGACCTCTATGTATCTTGGTATGATATTATAATTATAAGCATGATAATCATATGTTATCAATGCATTGACTACATATGTAGTAGTTGATAGTGTAACCCTATCCTATGTGTGTGTTAGATCTAGAACTTTCCTAGTTGTTCTTGCATATGTGGAAGTATAGTTAGTTACTAAAATATCATAGGCCATTCTTAAATAGTCCAATCTTAAGCCCTTCCAAATAGAATAAAAATTCCTTGATCCCGAGTATAAGCCTTAAAAGATTTATTTTTTGCATTAGCTTATTTAGGTTCCTATTTTTTATTGCAATGAACCTATTTTTCCCCTGGACTCTCTTTAAACATTGTGAATTTGAACTCAAGTAAATTGCATAAATTTATATGGTTATCATATGTGTTCATAGTGAGAAATGAGTATAAAAAGAATTTAGTAAATGAAAAGAAGAGGGATTTGAGTCTGGTAATAAAAATAAAAAATAAATAAGAGTTTGAAGATAAATATACTAGAGAAAAAGTGCAAAAAAGAAAACCGCACCCAAAATATAAAGAAAAACAAATAAATGAGGTTGAAAGTGGAGCCAAAAATAGTGTAGTGCCAAGGAGAATTGATTCACTAAGTCTATATCTATCATACACATCCCCAAGCCAATATTACAAGCCCATAAATGACTTATAGTGATCCAAGTCCAATAGTTGAAAAAACTCAGGCATAGATATTAAGGGAAAGACTATGGTATTTCACGCATACTATTAGAATGTCTCTGTGAGAGGGAGTACTTTGATTTAATTTATAGATGCATCTATAGACTGTTAGAGTGCATGACTTCTTTGGTTTGAGGGCCCATCGGTGGTGTTGTTAGTTATTATTTTTCAGACAATGTAATTTGCATATGTGCTTGGTTAGTTGTTCATAATTTGATACCATATCTATATCCCTTGGTGTAATGGTAATTGGTGAACGTAGAAAAATTATGTTTTTTCACTCTTGTATCGGAAAAGTTTGAAAAGTTTATACTGAAACTAATGAATTTGTTGTTGTAGGTCTCCTAGGTTTCTCTTATTTAAGCATTGTACGTGTTTACTTTATTTTGTTTAATTGATGACATACAAATGTTCTAAGTTAATGGTCCTTATGTGCCATGGTTTACTGTTACTTTTGACGCTTAACATAAATAGAATATGCAAGAACTTAGGAGTATTTGTTGATTAATGTGCTTGTTTTGGTGTTTTAGGGAGGAAATTGGTCTTGCTGGTAAAAGGACAAAAAAGAGATGAAATTTGTTACGTATTGGTATGTTGTTCCGAGATAGGACTCGTTGGTTCAGGCTACACATCATAGCATGAATCATCCATTAAGAAAACACCGGAGCTCATGAATGATGAAATCCATAGTATTGGAAATAAGTGTTTGCTATAAGTCATTATGAGAGTTGATGAGTTATCACCTGACACATCTGGAAGAAAGGATTCAAAAGTGTTGCAGATATGTACCTTACTACATTGCAACGAGTCTTTCACCCAGGTCATTAAGATAGGCTATGAGTCCTTTCCAAGACATGGCCTAAAAAAGAGAGGCTAAAGCCCTAAATGTTAATAAAACTAACCAAAATGACTAAGAAGTTCATTAGGACTCATTACCACTAGAAACATATTATCGTTAATGGTCATAAATAGATAGCGACAAAACTAAAAGTAGATAATAGATACATATTATGAGCTGTGGTTAGTCCCTATGACTTATTGCCACTGTGTAATGCCCCAAATCTAATACTCGAAATGCTACACAGTGCCCATGACCCCAAAGGACCACAAGCTAACCCATGACTAATATCTATACCTGTACACTATATAATATATGTGTAAAAATATAGAAATAAAGGCTGACGGGCCATAAGGTTCAATGCTGAACATAACTTATAAAAACATAACATCTGGATGGGTATGAAATACCCAAAACAACTGAAATAACCGTCTGAACATGATAGTCTGAAAAAGCCTCTAACTATCTGAATAAGGATTTGATGGGACATGTCCCCAGATAACTCTATCACCTTAAAGCTAAAACTAAATTAATGAAATAACTCATAATATCGTCCTCGGATGATGAGGACTCACAACTAAACCTGGCTTCTACTGATGTTCTTGAGTTCGTACTTCTGAACCTATGGTATAAAAACACCATAGCCCAAATACGTTAGTACGATTGAATGTACGGGTATATATTTGAGGTAGACTAAATGCAAAGGATTCACATGCATAAACTATACTAACTGGCTAGATAACATGAACATGAGAATGCATGCATGAATACATAATAACTGTAACTGAGATTGTGATGACATGATTACTAAGCCTAAGTGTTGATAACATAAGATACTAATATTTGTATAACTTAAATAATTGATGCTGAGTGGCTGTATCTATCAGTCTAGTTTATGTTGGAACTAGCTGAGTTTCGTACTGTTCTGAGTTGACTGTATCTGACAGTTCTAAATTATGAAGAACTATCTGAGTTATTTTACTGAAACTGCATGACTGTATCTGACAGTCTTGATTGCATAACTAAAACTATGGGAAGCAGTTATCTGATCGACATGCCCTAAATAATCAGAGTTAGGGTCCAATCTATAAAACCAATTGGAAGAGTGTCAATACCGCACCATTAGTAAGGACAATCTATGAGTGACCCTCATATAATAGGTAACTCAAGTAAGAAGGGTGGGAACACTCATATAATAGGTTAAGCCACCTCATCCACCCTCATATTAAAGGCTATCATGTCTTAACCTACACTGGCTACGTAGTTTAGGAACACAAAGATTGCATATAAGAATCACACCCTCATATAACAGGTGAGTTCCCATCCTTGGGTTCACTCGATGCTAATTTCTAATCTCATCTTAGTAGACACTAAAAATAATTTATTGAATTAGACTAAACTAATTTCATAGAGTGTTGTCGACTGATGGAATTCTACTGAGATTTCTGAATTTACTGAGATTTCCTGAGTCACATGACTGACTGAGTTCTATGGATCATAGTTTGAGTGAGGATATCTTGAAACATGACACTGGATCTAGGTTTACAACTATATTTTTTGGGTACAAGTACCCCCAGGACTCAATAGAAGGAAACTAACAAAGCATGACTTTCTTGAATACATGGCCAATATCAACAATTCATACTGTGATAGTAGGGGATATTTCATGAAGCACATAGTTATCATAATCTTGTATATCGCTTAGAATGCACATGATCCTGTCTTAACTTCATCATTTTAATATTATAATTATATCTTCACGCAATTGTATTACGTAACAATCCTCATGGAAATCATTTTAAACATTGGGAAACACATACATTCATAACTTGGGTCACAATTTAACTATCAAGCATAATTTCCATTCTCCTAGGCATTTTATCAAACATTTGGATTGCATGATTTAAGGCTTAGGCATGATCAAGAATTTATTACAACCTTACTTCATAATTCCACCCAATTTCTTTAATTTAGTAAACATATTATCATAATTTTGTAAAGAGAAAAACAAGGTTCCATCTTGGAAATCATACAACAACGACACATGAACATAATTCAGTTCATAGAATGAATATTAGATTTCATAATTTAAAACTTGATTCTTGGGCTTCATAGACAAAAGGAGTCTATGAATGAACACTATACATACCTTAGATGGAAGATTCTTGATGATTCATGGAGAAATTCGCTTGGACTTGGATCTCCATTTGAAAACACTAACGTGTTCTTAAGAGGATCTTGAGGGAAATGGATATATTTTTATGTAAATGAGGCTTAATCCAATGATTTTTTACTTATATAGGGGGTGGGAGGATTACCCCTTTGCACTTAAAAATGCCGACATTTAATGACAAAATAACTGGGCATCGACGCTATAAGCAACACAGCATGTCGAGGGTTTCAATGCTATACCAAATGCGGCGTGCCGTAAATGCATCAGCCTTCGTTGTTTTGGCTCTGGCAGTCTATACAACTAGTGACCAATGCAATTGGAAATATGACATGCTAAGATCGCATTGGTCCATTATTTTGGACTTCCAAACTTTCTTGAAACGAGTTCCGATAAATCCAAAACCTGTACAGCATTATCTGTTGACCTTCCTGATCATGAATTAACAATAATACAGACCATTAATGGATGTTAAGCTATAAAAATGAATTTTCCAACTCTTGAAGGCCAAAATTAAGCTAAGTCTGGGTACCTAGAAAGATTTTTCTAAGTCTCTGACCCCCTTGACATACTTAAAGGACTGAATTAAGCTTAAGTATTTTATGAGGTCTTACAATATCTCCCCCTTGAGCATATTCGTCCTCAAATGTGACCGAATAAGAGGGAAGAAATGACAGATTTGAACACATACTAAGCATGAACAACTGCCACATGATTTCATGACTAACATGACTGATAACTTAATGTATAATACTGAAAATGCATATTTGATGCATGTGTAACTAATTCATGAGTTTATTACTAAGTGTTCTGATGAACTGGGTTTCTCACAATGAGAATGGATATTTAATACATGACTATATAACTGAACTGATATATAAATGCATGATTGAATGTGTAGTGGTATTTAATTCCGAGTTTATAATGGAATTCAGAGCATGAACTGAGTACCAAAATTATAACCAAAATATGAACATAAAATTGAAAAGATTAAGGAGAAATGTTACCTTAACCTAGACTTGAGTTGGCGGGGAAGAGGTGAGGATACTTGGCTCACATATCTGCTTCTTCTTCCAAAGTAGCTCCCTGAACGGACTGATTTTGCCAAAGAACTTTGAATAGATAAACTTCTTTGTTCCTTAGTCTACGAGCCTGATAGTGTAGGATTTCGACTAGAAACTCTTCATAACAAAGGTTGTTCTAAACGTCTATGCTCTGAATAGGGACTACAACTGTCGGGTCACCTATAGACTTTTTGAGCAAAGAGACATGGAAAACTAGATAAACTAAGGCTAGATCTGAAGGTAACTCGAGCTCATAAGCTACCTTATCGAAATAACGGTGTATTTTGATGGGACCAACATATTAGGAATTGAGCTTTTCATTCTTTCCAAATCTCTCCACTCCTTTCATGGGAGAGATCTTTGGATAGACATAATCATCAATCTCAAAGTCGAAATCCTTTTTGTGGACATCTGCATAAGACTTCTGTTGGCTTTGAGCAACCCGGAGTGTTTCTCTGACCAACTAGACTTTCTATAAGGCATCGAATACTAAGTCAGGGCTTATAACTGAAGCCTCACTAACTTTGAACCAAAAAATTAGAGATCTGCATCTTCTACAAAAAAATCTTTGAACATTTCCATCTTAATACTAGAGTGATAGCTATTGTTGTATGCAAACTCAATCAAAGAAAAGTGGTCATCCCAACTACCCTTGAAATAAATTGCACACGTCCTTAGCATATCTTCTAGAGTCTAAATGGTCCTTTCTGCTTGACAATCTGTTTAAGGATGCAAGGCTATAATGAGATGAACTTGGGTAGCAAGACCATTTTGGAATGGTTTTCAAAAAGAAAAGGTGAACTGGATACCTTTGTCTGAGATAATGGATAATAGAACACCGTGTAATATGGCCAACTCTCTGATATAGAGTTTTGAGTAATACTCGACTAAATAAGAGGTATGGACTGGAAGGAAATGAACTGGCTTGGTTATTTTGTCTATAATGGCCCAAATTTAATCATGTAGATGACAAGTACGAGGCAAAACCATCATGAAGTCCATGTTCACTTCTTCCCACTTCCAAGCAGGAATACTAAACTCCTGCATGGACTCACTAGGATTTTGATGCTCTATCTTTACCTGCTGACGTGTTAAGTACTTAGCCACATACTCTGCAACATTTCTCTTCATCCCTCTCCATAAATAGATTTCCCAAAAGTCGCGATACATCTTGGTGGTCCTTGGATGAATAAAGTAGCGCGCACAATACGCTTCTGCAAAAATTTTCTACCTTAACTAATCTACATCTGGAACACACAGACAACCTTGACAATGAAGAACACATCTCCCCCTTGGGAGAAAACCTCTACCTTCTGATCCTTAACTGATTTTTTCAACTTGACTAGACTGGGATCTATATCCTGTTTTTCTTTTACCTCAAAAACTAGAGATGATTTTAGGCTACTCTAAGTCCATATGTCACCTTTCTCTGTATTGACTAAGCGAACACCTAGTCTGGAAAGTTGATGGATCTCCTAAGCTAAATTTTTCCTACTATCGTCAACATGAGCATCACTACCCATAGACAGTCTACTCAGAGCATCGGCCACTATATTGGCCTTCCCCGAATGATAAAGGACGCTCATGTGATTATCTTTCAAGAACTCTAACCTCCTTCTCTGATGAAGATTGAGATCTCTCTGAGAAAAGACATACTGAAGGCTCTTATGATCTGTGAATATGTCTACATGAACTGTATATAGATAATGCCTCCAAATATTCAAGGCAAATACTATGGCTGCTAACTCAAGATCATGAGTAGGATAATTATATCATGGGGCTTAAGATGTCTTGAGGTGTAGGCTATGAACTGACCAAGATGCATAAGGACACAACCCAAACCTACTCTGGACGCATCACAATACACTAGAAACCCATTTGAACCGACTGGAAGAGCTAACACTGAAGCTGAGGTGAGTCCCGTCTTCAACTCCTGAAAACTCTTCTCGCAAGGATCTGACCACTAAAACTTGAATTTCTTCTAAGTCAGTCTGGACATAGAGGAGTCAAAAGGAGAATATCCCTTAATAAACCATCTATAATAGCCAGCCAAACCGAATAAACTCCTGATGATTTATAGAGAGATAGGTCTGGGCTAGTTTTCTACCGCTTTGTTCTTTTGAGAATCTACTCTAATGCAATCATCAGAAATGATATAAATAAGGAATGCTACTAAACTTAGTAAAGACTCTCACTTACTCAATTTGGTGAATAGATGATAATCTCTGAGAGTCCGAAGTACGACACTGAGGTGGTCTGCATGATCACGCTCCCTGCGGGAATAGACTAGAATATCATCTATAAAGACTATGAAAAGTAGTTCTAAGTACTATTTGAACACCCGGTTCATCAATTCCATGAAAGAGGCTAGAGAATTAGTATGATCGAAGGACATGACTAGTAATTCAAAGTGACCATACTGAGTATGAAAGGCTATCTTCGGAATATCACATTCTCTGACTCTTGGCTGATATTAGATGGATCTGAGGTATATCTAAGAGAAATAGCTGGCACCCTAAAGTTGATCAAATAAATCTTCAATTCTGGGAAGAGGATACTTGTTATTGACCATGGATTTATTGAGCTGACGGTAATCAATGCATAGTCTGAGTGATCCGTCTTTCTTGTACATGAATAAGACTAGTATACCCTATCGGGATATGCTGGGTCCGATGAATCCCTTATTCAAGAGATCCTTTAGCTGATCTTTCAATTCCTTGAGTTTGGTTGGTTCCATTCTATATGGTAGGATAGATATAGACTGGGTTTCTGGAAAAAGATCTATACCGAAGTCTATTTCTCTTTTGAGAGGAATTCTTGGAAGATCTTCTGGAAAGACATCTGAATATTCATTCACGACAGGGACTGATGCAAGACTGAGACTTTTAGAGCTAGATTCCTTAACATGAACAAGATGATAGACACATCCTCTATATATTATTTTCCTTTCCCGAAGGTAAGAAATAAGTTAACCTATTAAAGTTGGAGTACTAACCCTCTATTCTAGCACAGATTCATTTGGAATATGGAACTGGATTATTATATTTCTGCTATTGACAGTGGCATAGTAGGAATGAAGCCAATCCATGATGAGAATGACATCAAAATCATTCATCTCTAATTTGACTAAGTCTATATAAGTCACTTTCTAAAATATCATAACCGGGAAGTTCCTGGTATATAGTAGAGAGTGTAAAGGGTTCTACTAGAATTTTAGGTCTGCTATATAGGTAGTAACAAAAGACAAGGAATCACCTGGATCTAGCAAAGCATAAACATGCACATGAAAGATTTGTAACATGCCAGTAACCGTATCAGAACAGGTTTCCTTATCTTGTCGGTACTAGAGAGCATAAAGTTAATTTGGGCACTGCCCACTAGTAACACTAGAAGTGGCACCCTGTATGTTTGGGCGACCGGACTGAGCTGAGAAATGGTTTTGCGGACCTTGAGAACCTAGCTAAGGACATTCTCTGATTTGGTGGCTTGGCTTGCCACATTCAAAACAAATATAACTGCCAGCTCAGCAAATACCCTGATGGTGCTTGCCACAAGTCTGGCAAAGAGGATAGGTATGGGCACTGCTAATACTGCCCTGAGACTTATAGCCTGACACTCTATCTCTCCTACCATCTCTAAATTTAAAAGCTAGAACACTAGCTAAAGGTGATAGAGTTGATGACTTAGGATGAAACTAAGAACAGTTTTCTCCTTCTTATTTGGGCTGAGCAAAGTTAAAAGTACCTGTTTCTCTCTCTTATTCTACTTCTTCCTCATACTAATCTTTTGCTTTTCTATCTATTGGGTTTACGTCATAAGCCTGGCTAAAGTCATGTCACTATTCAACATTACAGACCTACACTCATTGACCACACTATTATTCACCCCCAAAAAAAACATACTCATCTTGGCCCTACTGTCTGCAACCACATATGGGGCATATCTAGCTAGTTGAATAATATTAAATGAATACTCCTTCGCCGTTATGTTACGCTGCCTGAGGTAGATTAACTCTAACATATTAGCTTCTCTCATCTCTTGGGGAAAGAATCTATCTAAGAATACAGTGATAGACTCCTCCTACTCAATAAGCCTAGCATCATCTGGCCTTTTTTACTTCCACTGTTTAAACCAAGTATGAGCAACATCCTGCAATTGATATGTAGCCAGCTCAGTGCTCTCAGTAGAAGTAACCCCCATGATATCTGTAATCTTATAAGCCTGATCGATGAATTCCTGAGGGTCCTCATCTGACTTAAACCCGAGAAAGGATATAGGATTAATTCGAGTAAAGTCTCAATTCTTAGAAACTAACTAAGAAAGAGTAATGAATGTAGCACTGAACTCTGCATGGGAAATATTTTTGCCTAAAGGATTTTTAGGATGAGGGGCTGACTGATTCTCATTTCTTCTTTTGGGAGGCATATTCTGAAGAAAAAAAGGAAGAAATGGATCAAACTGAGAGATTAACTTGAGATTATGCTCACAAGCATGACAGGAATAATAAAACAAGAAAACTATACCTAAAACATCTCATAGCCTCCTGTATATAAATGGGGTGCACAATACAACCATGTACAAGAGTCTACTAGATGCGGCTTTCAGGCTTCCTAGGACACTATAGAACCTTAGGATTTGATAACAAGTACGTAAAGCCCCAAATCTGATACTAGGAATGCTACACGGTGCCCTTGACCCTAAAGGACCACAAGCTGACTAATGACTGATATCTGTACCTGTACACTGCATAATATATATGTAAAAATATGGAAATATAAGTTGATAGGCCGTAAGTTTCAATATTGAACATAACTGATAAAAACATAACATCTGGATGGGGTATGAAATATCCAAAACAACTAAAATAACCATTTAAACAAGATAGTCTGAAAAGCCTCTAACTGTCTAAATAAGGAGCTGATGGGACATATTCGAACTAAGACTTTATACTAAAAGCTAAAATTGAATTAATGAAATAACACATATATCGTCCTCAAATGATGAGGAATCGCTGCCTAACCCGGCTGCTACTGATGTTCTGAAGCTCGTGCTTCTGAATCTATGGTATAAAAACACTAGCTCAAATACATCAGTATGATTGAATGTATTGGTATGCATGTTAGGTAAGCTAAATGCAAAGGGTTCACATGCATGAACTATACTAACTGGCTGGATAGCATGAACGTGGGAATGCACGCATTGATATGTAATAACTTTAACTAAGATTGTGACAATATGATTACTGATCCTGAGTACTAATAACATGCGATATGGATAGCTCTATAAATGAAATAGCAGATGTTGAGAAACAATATCTGACAATCTCATTTCTGATGGAACTAGCTGAGTTATATACTATTCTGAGCTAATTGTATCTAACAGTCCTGAATTCTAAATAACTATCTGAGTTTTTTTACTATAACTATATGACTGTATCTGACTATCCTGGTCGTGTAACTGAAAATATGGAAAGTAGTTATCTAACCAACATGCCCTAAATAATCACAATATAGTTGAGTTTGGGACCAATTTATAACCCTAATTAGAAGGGTACTAATACCGCTCCACTATTAAGGATAATCTGTGAGTGACCAACATATAAAAGGTAACTCTAGTGAGAATGGTGGGAACCCTTCTATAATAGGTTAAGCCACCACATCTACCCTTATATAATAGGCTATGATGACTCAACCTACGCTGGCTACGTACTTTAGGAACACAAGAATTGCTTCTAAGAATCACACCCTCAAATAATAGGTGAGCTCCCATCCTTGAGTTCGCTCGGTGCTATATCTTACTCCTATCTGAATAAACACTGATAATAATTAACTAAAATGTACTAGACTGATTTCATAGAGTTCCGTTGACTGACAGAATACTACTGAGATTTTTGAATTTACTGATATTTCCTGAGTCACAAACTGACAGAGTTCTATGGATCATGTTTGACTAAGGATATCGTGAAACATGACACTTGCTCTAGGTACATAGCTATATTTTTTAGGCATAAGTAAACTCAATAGAAAGAAACTAACAAAGCATGACTTTCTTGAATACATAGCCAACATCAACAATACATACTACAATAGTAGGGGATATTTTATGAAGCACATGGTTATAACAATCTTGTTTATTGCTTAGAATGCACATGATCCTATCTTAACTTCATTATTTTAATATCATAATTATATCATCACACAATTGTATTACACAACAATCCTTATGGAAATCATTTTAAACATAGGGAAACATGTACATTCATAACTTGGGTCACAGTTTAACTATCAAGCATAATTTCCATTGTCCTAGGCATTTTATCAAACACTTAGATTGCATGATTTAAGGTTTAATCATGAGCATGAATTTAATACAACCTTAATTTGGAAATCCACCCAATTTCATAATTTTAGTCCACCTATTAGCATAATTGTTTAAAAATATAATAATAGTTCCATCTTGGAATTCATACAACAACACATAAACATAATTCAATTCATCGAATGAATATTACAATTCGTAATTTGAAACTTGATTCTTGGGCTTCTTGGATGAAAGGAGTCCATAATGAACACTATGCATACCTTAGATGGAATATTCTTGATGATTCACGGAGAAATTTACTTGGACTTGGATCGCCAATTGAAAACCCTAATGTGTTCTTGAGAGGATCTTTAGGGAAGTGGCTATATTTTGGTGTAAATGGGGCTTAATCCTATGTTTTTGACTTATATAGGGGTGAGTGAATTAACCCTTTGCCCTTACAGATACGGGACATATAATGAATAAAGAACTGGGAACTGACGCTATGGGAGACGCGGTGCGTCGAGGGTTTTGATGCTATATCCGTTGCTGCGCACCATAAACATGTCAAGACTTAGTTGTTTTGTCTCTAGCAATTTGCACAACTGGTGACCAACGCAGTTGGTGATACATCACACCAAGATCACGTTGGTCAACTATTTTGGACTTTGAAACTTTCTTGAAATGCGTTCTAAAATATCCAAAACTTTTCCAGGAACATCGATTAACCTTCGTGATAATGAATTAACAAGAATATAGACCATTAATGGACGTTAAGGTGTAAAACTGAATTTTTCAACTTTTGAAGGACAAAAATAAGCTAAGTCTACGCACCTAGCTAGAATTTTCTAAGTTTGTGACCCCCTTTACAAGCTTAAAGGACTGAATTAAGCTTAAGTATTTTACAGGGTCTTACATATTGTCAACTAAATTTTGAAATTGTGATTCGGAAAATATTTATTTTGTATCTATAAATACTCCTTTTATGTTTTTATATTTTCGTTTACATACAATTGCACCTTTTGAGTCCATATACTTGTTGATGAGATTTGTAAACACTTTTTTGAGAGACTAACCAATAATTGAGATTCGTGGTTTTGTTTAATTCTTGCAAGTGCATAATTATGCTTTCTTCCCATTATTACAATTGTTCTATTGAAATTATGAGTAGATAAACCACAAAACTAGTGTTTTATGAACCATGATGGAATAACAATGTATTTTTTCAAGTACACTACGATTCTAGAATGGTGTATATGCATGTACTGTGGTTCCCTTCACTTTTATTGATTTCTAATAAGTGAACATAATAGAACTTACCTTATTTTATTTGGATGAAGGAGTAACAAAACGATAAAGTAAATGAACAATAGACACTTGGAGCTACTAGCGTTCACATAATAGTCTGAGTAATGGATACGGGAAAACTAATTTTGAATCGATGACAAGAGTTAGATAATAAATCTCATAAGACATGGATGACTGAGAATAATCATCTAATAGGGGTTTGATGGGTTTTTAGGAGAATTTACCTTATCGATTTTACACACTAAGAATTAGGGGAGATCAGTGACATGACAAAGAACCTATGGAGAGTGTCTCTCATCTATTTGAACATAGTCCTAGTGTCTCTCAACTATTTACTACAACTTGAAGAAATTCACAAATAATTTATTCATAAACTATTAAGGACTACTTTAAGAATCCTCAATTGCAAGGAATAATTTATTAATATCTTAGTTAACTCCATCGATCAAGCTTCTCCCCTATTTTTATGGGAATTGATCCCAACCTTCATTGGGTCCTATTTTTGAAAGCGGCCACATTATATCTCAAAGTGAGGTGAAATTTGGGTGATATCACCTTCTAGGTTCAACTTTGATGCTTGTTTATTTCAAACAAGGTTAGGGGACCTCTATTTATTTTAATACCGATGTAATTACAATCAAGAGATCCCAATTAGACTCAACCTATACAAAAAATTAGATAATAAAGTATGCAAGGTATCAAAGAATGGAACAATTCCTACAATATATTAAACCTTCCTGAAGATTAAATGTGGATGTCACACATCAATCTTCAAGATTTTATCTATCATTTGCTCTTGGATTGGGAGATTGGTTAACCAGAATCTAATACCGACAACCAAAATCACACTACTCATATCATGAGGGAACCTACTCTAATCCATCTATATAAGAGAACCCTTACCATCTAAGGATAAATTTAGATAATTATACAAGAAAACAATTAAACCTTTCAATTATTACAAAAAAAAATTACAATTCTTCAACACATAAGGAAATAATCTACCCTGGACATCTAGTCTAAATAAGTAAAATGTTACTACAAGATAATAATAATGAACAAGATTCAGCTTCCACCATAGGAGTGGGTGGACGGATGCTGCTAGAGATCTATATTCGAATCAAACAGTGAAACCTAATATAATATTGCAATTTGATATACCCCTAATATGTACAAAAAGAGTAGCATTAACACAACCACTTATTCTATAAGAATCATCAGCCAACCCAAGTAAAATCACATACACACAACATAAACATTTGAATTATAACATACGCTTAATAAACAAGGTAAGTCAAATTAAATTATTATATTGTTATTAACAACCATCCTGATCTTACACTCTCCTTATTAGACCCTCACATACCTCTCATAGATTCACACGAATCCATCAGTCAACCATCAACCAATATTCAATTCTATATCACCACTACTCAACACTTTACATCACTTCTATCTACACACTATCATTTACTCGATTTATGAATTCTCCAAATAGTGCTCCTTATGTACCCAAATCTATTGTTAAATAATCAACTCAACCATATTCATAATCATACCTTAGGGAATACCCACCAATTAAGGATAACACACATATTTACCTTATGACAAAAATAGATAATCAATTAATTAGAATAAGATCATCAAACCACAACTTGCTCGCATCATCCAGACAAGTAAAAAAGAGAATTAATGTATAAATACAATTACTTAACAAAACCAATCCCACGACTAATACAATTGACTCAACCTTACCACAATTATCTCATTTAGTAAATTTTACCAATAATCTACATAATTAAGTATGATAATAGCTTGGAAGACTCATGGATCCCAATAATCACAACAATGTCAAGTAATCCACTAAACAAACCTAATATTTCAACAACAACATAACATGGTCCACTCATGGCATCATCAAACTTACCTATATTCTATACATATGTTATAGGTGATATGGTTTCTCAATTCCTATGACTTGTCTGAGATAAGCTAAGTCCATGTACAAAATAACAAAAACATCTAGGGTCTGCCACCTTTAAGTAAAAACATATTTCAGACCACCATTATTCAAAATTCTCCAACTTTTACCTTCTGATTTCTACCAATTTAATGATCATGACCTTTGCGAATTCATCTCATAATTTAAATCTATGGCATAACATATACAATCATAAGATGAGATAAAATACCCACACCTTTATTTCAAAAAAATTCTTTTTTAAAATTTTATTGTATGTGATTAAACTACTTGTAATACTATCCAACAAGCTACTAATGTAAGCAAACCATATTAATATAAAAAATAATGTACATTAATTGAGTTATTGTGCAAAAGAAATAGAAGAACAACCTCACTAATGTTATAGAACTAAATCAAGAATATCTATATTATTCACATAACCCTAACCTATCGATGTTATCTATCAAAACACCTTGCTTGTAGGCCTACGCATGGAATCTACCATTAGTATATGTTATGAATATATTTTCTGACACAAGTCTTTGTTGCAAAATTAAACTTAGCATTCCAGGGCATTAACATATGCTTCTGACTCTATTTTAGTTATTTATACCATGAAATCCATATGAAAACTTTAGGTTTTACCTTTTTCAAGAGTGCTATTTCTTCTCTATTTCTCCGAACCTTTGAGGCAAGCCTAAGAGCTTTATTTGATGAGGCCTCATCTTATTTTACAATTGAAGGTACAAAGGTAATTAAAAACTTAGGGGACTATTTTTTGTTTATTAGTATCTGACCATCATAACTCTTTTCATTATTATAAGTACTGCTAATATGACAAAATTTTGGGTAAGGTTAAAATTTTGGGTAAGGTTTTTCCCAAATTAAGAGTTAAACTTTTTAGGCTAGGCTAGTCTTGGACTAAATCCAAGAGTGCTATTGTCTAGGGTAATCATAAAATGAATTAGTTAATGGTTGAGTATTTTGAGTTGATTTTATTATATCTAAAATCATAAGAAATTTTTAGGAACTTTTGGAAGTAAATTTGGATGAGTAGAACTCATGATATATAATTTAACATAAAGGGGTTAGTTTAAGATGGCAAAATTCAAGGGTGTGTTGAAAGAGTGGCAAAACTAGGAAATATTCTAGGTTTGGGCATATCACACGCCACTATACTGGTTAGTAGGTTGATACCATTGAACTAGTAAATCAACAATTTTAGGTTGATACCATTGTACTTGTAAATCAATAATTTTCTAGCTATAGTTGGATTCAACATTGGCCAATCCCTCATTAGCGGGATAGGGCCGCTATAGAGGAATATGTGTTGATTCGTGAAAAAAATACCTCAAAAATATTTGTTTTATCCCATATTCATCTAGGGTCATAATATAGCGGGAGCTTTAGTTTATCGGGGAGCCCTTTTTTATTCAACTAAGGAAAAGGAGAGAAAATTTTTAGTGATTTCAAGTTAAATTTCATAAATTTTCTTTGTTAAGGTAAGTAAACCAATTTGATTAATGAGTTTTTCGATTATTAATCCTTAGAATTTGTAGTTTATTTAGTTTTGGGAAGGATTTAAATTTACATAGGTTACTAATATAAATTAAATTAGTAGAATAAAGAATGAATGATGGTACAAAACCTTGATTGGGAGGAATGGTCGTGAAATTGACCTTGGGGTTAAGGGATTGGGTCTTAATCCCTGAACATGTCAAGTCATGGTTTGAATTATATTTGTATTATTGATTTTAAGCCAAATTAAAGCCAAAATTGAACAGAAAGGCGAGGATCAAACCAATTAGAGTAGTGTAAGCTTTGATTAAGATAGCTGATAGTTTAACGTAGTTGAAACCCAACTTGATTTATATGTGATTGCTAATTGGTTCTTCATATACTTGCTAAAATTCATATTCAAAGGAAATAAATTATTGAAATAATATCGTTGTACTAAAATCTTGTTGATTGTAAAAGTATGGTGGTTTATTCTCATTATAGTTATGATTATTATAATATTTGTTTGCTACTATGAGATACAATGGTAATTAAACATCTTCATATGATTGGTTGTTATAAGGTTGGCTATCACTAGATGTCCTGAATTGTTGTATTTGAACAACAGCTCATGCCATACAGGTCATGGCTACTTGGAGGACATAAGACCGTTAACATATGCGTACATGGTATTGGTCTAATTAACCTCTAGGTAATTTTCTATAATTCTGCTCATTTTTTTTTTGTTTAAATCTTTCTTATAGCTACCCCAAGTCTTTTATGACATGTTGGAACTAACAATTTGTTTAATGGGCAGTTTATTTTGTTTTTAGAGCCAATTCCATGTTTTGAAGTCTTTGCTGGTTCAAATTTGCTACTAAGCAATAACTTTAATTAAACGACCTTGTATTCAAATTCTAATAGGTCCAATTGTTTTGATTTTAGGCTATGTGGACCATTGGTTTTGGTTTTGAGGTTTCCAAACTCATTTTTTATTATTGGCTGAAAGTTAAGAAAAATGCCACATATGTGTGGGACCCACTTATCCTAAAAATAACATCGGATGGAAATTTCAACTGTGTTATTGTGTCTAAAATATTAAATATGATTGGTTAGCTTAGTGGGTTTACATACATGAGATTTTGGATGAATCGCTGGGGGTTGGCAAAGACTTATAATTTCTAAATCTCAACTAGTGTTGGTGCATCTCTTAGGATCCCTTTTGAACATCTTAAATGAAGGTATCACTAAAGGGGATGACCCATTTCTTAAGCGCTCGGGTCAGCCAAGTAGAGGTCCATTTAAAAGGAACTCCTAACACTTATGTGGTATCCAGTTAAAGGGCAAGGGATCATTTAAATAGAACTTGTGTAGTAGAACAGATGTCGTTAAAGCAACACTAGGTATAACACCCCAAATATGGTACCCAGAACATTACACAGTGCTCACGATCCCAAAGGACCACAAGGTAACCCATGACTGATATTTGCAACTGAGCACTGAATAATATACTATAAATATATGGAATATAAGTTGTAAGGCCATATGGTTCAAAACTAAACTAATACTGAATATAGAACAATGTCTAATATGGGGTATAAAAAAATACCCAAAAACTGAAATAAACTGTCTGAAAAACATGGTATAGTCCTAAAGCCTTTAAACTATCTGAAAACTGTGGACTTCATGGGACATGTCCTCAACTAACTCTGAACTACTAAAATAAATAAGTAATAAAATAGTCATGTTATCCTTGAATGATGAGGAGTACTGCTAGTCTGGCTATTGAAATTCTGATCTACTAAGGATACTTCGGAGCTCGTGCTTCTAGACATATGGTATAAAACACTATAGTGCAAATGTGTTAGTACATTGAATGTACTAGTATGCAAGTGGGGTAGGCTAAATCCAAGGGTTGATATGCATGAACAATAATAACTGACTGTATAACATGAACGTCAGAATACATGGATGAATACATAAGTATAACTGAGCTCGTGATAACGCTGACTCCTGAATTCTGATAACGTGGATTTACTGATATCTGAGTACTGATACTAGGATGTTGAATGACAGAGTCTACTGAGTACTAAGGAACTGATATAATGTTACTGATAAAGGAATGACTATTTCTAGCAGTTCTGATTATGAAAAACTTATCTGATTGACTGTATCTGACAGTCCTAAAACTGAATACTGATAACATGAGTTTCATATAAATTAATATACTATTAAATGTGTTCGTGATAACATGAGTATTGATTCTGAATACTGATAACATGAGTGATTGTATCTGAAAGTACTGATACTGATGGAACTAGCTGAGTTCTACCCTATACTGATTTGATTGTATCTGATAGTCCTGGATTTTTGTAGAACTGAACTTAGTTCTATTACTAAAACTAGATCTATGACTGAGAATGCAAGAGGAAATAATCAAACTGACATACCCCCAAACTGAACTGGTGGGGTCCAACCTGTTACCCTATCTATAAGGGTGTTAGTACCGTACTATGGGTAAAGATAAGTTGTGAGGTAACCCTCTCAGATGGGAAGCTTTTCCCTCAGCTCTCCTATAGAAATAACCCTAAATGAGATGTATTAGTAACCTTACATATGGGGGTACATCTCAACCTACGCTGGCAACGTAGTTCTAGAATGAGAGAATTACTTCTAGGGATCACACCCTCCACTGAATAATAGGTGAGTCCCCATCCTTGGGTTTACTCGGTGCTGAATCCTACTCCCAATAGAATAGACACTAGATTTATTATACTGAACTAAACTATTATCGATGGTATTGTTTAGAAGAGCTAAACTGAGTTTGCTGAGTTTCGTTGACTGATGGAATACTACTGAATTCTAAGGACCGACTAAGGGTATTGAAGTTACTGAGATTTCTAGGAATACTAAGGTTACTGTGATTACTAAGTACTGAGATAACTAAAATTACTGGACTCTAAGATTACTGATATTACTGAATGAGACTTGGCTAATACTGAGTTTTCCTGAGTCACATGACTGACGGAATTCTACTGATCATAGCTTGACTGAAAATATTGTGAAAAAATAATACAGACTCTAGGACACAGCTAAATTGTAGGGTAAAAGTACCCCCAGAACTCGATATGATGAAACTGATAAGACTTGACACTTCTTGAACTCATGACCAATATCTACAATTCATAATACAATAAGTTACGGATTTCATGAAGCACATGGTTATCATAATTATGTACGTGGATGGAATTGCATATAGAAATGTCATACTTTCATCAACCTAATCTTATGGACATTCCCTCAACCATTCATAATGCACACAATATCATGCAAGTCATTCTTCGTCATAGGGTAAAGCATGCATTTATCACTTGGGTCACAATTAATCTATAGTGCATAGTTTCTTTTCTCTTATGCATTTTATCAAACACCTAGGATGTTTGACTTAGGGCATTGGCATGACCATCAAATTATAACAACAAAACTTTATATTTTAACTCGATTTCACATGTTTCAGACCACATACTATCGTAGGTTTATGAACAACACGTAAATATTCCAACTTGGGAATCATACAATCATAATCACATGAACATAATAAAACCACAACAAAATATTCATAATACAAGATTTAAAACTTGATTCTTAGGCTTCATAGATTAAAGGAATCCATGAATGAACATTGTGCATACCTTAGTTCTTGATTCTTTGAATATTGATAGAGAGATTCTTGAATTTGAGTCTTGAATTTCAATCACCAATTGAAAACTCTAGCTTGTTCTGGTGAGAAACCCTATATTTTGGGTAAAATATGGCTGAATCACATGTTATTGGATTTATATAGGGTTTAGAAATTGACCCTTATAACCCTTAGACACGTATTTTATTTTTGAGAAAATTTCTCAATTTGGCAGGCTGGAGCGATGTAGCACTATCACACCATGTTACTGGAAATTGCCAACTGGGAACTGCACTGACGGCGTAACATGGTGAAATTTTGTTGCAATACTGGATGGGACTTGGAACTTCACCGCGATACAATGGTATCGCGCTGAGACACTAGATAAACGACGATTCTAAATTTAAGCCCTAGCGCGATGTGCTATAATTATCGAGGCTCACTTATATTGATGATTGTCATTTTGACTATCTCCACGATCCACTGATGGCTCAAGTGGGACACTGTCTTACTAAAATTGCTCTAACTATTCACCCTGGTATCAGATTTGGGTAAATTTGGTATTGATGGAAAACTTATTAGATTTTTCACATGGCAAAAAGTGAAAATCTTGAAAATCCCATATGTATAAAAATGGATTCATCTTTGAAACATGTCTTTGATATTTTTGGGATGAATTTAAGCTAGGTAGAAGTATAGAGTTTTACAATATCTCCCCCTTGGGAACATTCATCCTAGAATGATAAGCTGAAGTACATTTTAAACATGAACAACTGAAACATGACTAAATGACTGACATTACTGAGATTTATACTTAGCATGCATATCTGATGCATGATTTTTGGACTGAGCTGATGCATGACTGCATAACTGGGATTACAGATAAGATGATCATGCATATTTTGATGTGTGAATACATAACTTAATCGACTCATCAACATGTGACTAAACAAGTAAGGGTAAAGATAACAAGCTTGAAATCAAAACTGAACATGGAACCAAATACCACATTTGTAACTGAAATCTGAACATGAAACTGGATAAGCTTAAGAAAAGCTATTACCTTGGGCTAAGTCTGAGCTTAATTACTAAATATGCATGAGCGGAAATATAAGAATGTAACTGGGTCTAGAACGTGATGAACTGAATATGTTGATCTGAACTGAGTACCTTGAACACATGGAATACGACCGAGATTAGAGATAGAGGGTCAACCTATGGGTACCCACAACTCTAAATTAGATTCGTTACATGAAGAAAAATTAAAGGGTTTAGGGCATGGTATCTCGGGGTTTATAGAGCATCTCCTACTTGGGATATTATGTCCCTAGAAGAATACTGAATTGACTGAGATATTAAGGAAAACTGGGACGATATATAGGGCACCTACGAACTGAATAATGACTGAATATCTAGAATCTGAAACTGAGACATAATACATGAACTAAGCTGATCTTGCAACTGCTGGGACTTTGTATCTTGGAATAGTTACATACCATACCATACCATACGAACTTGATGCTTGATTTCTAAATTAGATTACTGCTTGATCAATTTAACTCATACTAAAAACTTATTCTTAACTGAAGCACTTCTTCTTTACTTGAGACTACTAATAATATTTTCATAAGCACTGAGTGCGAATGCCAAAACATACTAACTTATCTGATTAACTAAATGACTGATAGCTGAATACTGGGTCTGAAAGACATAACTATACTTAGTCTTGAATAACTGGACTTCAACTATAGAGCGTTATGGATAGGAGATAAGGACTCACTTAGTGACATAAGATACTAAGCATGAACTGAGGGTAATTATATTATTTGAGAATGTAACACCAGGAGTACAACATGTTTCTAGAACAGTCTTGTAAACTGAGGTACTGGAAGGCTGACAATTGAGTGACTGATAACTTTACATTATGGTCAAGTAAACCCGAAACTAAACTGAGTTACTAACCTGATTACTGAACTAGGATTAAGACTAAGATTATAGATAAGATGGTAATTGAGAATGTAACTGTAACTAAGACTGTGGATGGGACTAAATACTATTTTTTTATAATGACGGTTTAGAATGGTACTGAATTACTGAATCCTGAGACTGAACACTGATTGTAGAGTTTTGAACACTAAAATAGTAACTGACAAGGTAACTGATTTTTTTGATAGTAACACAGTGACGATTGACATAAGCCTAGGATCTGAATGTATACTCTTACTTACACTCTATATTTTACCAACTTCTAATTACAACCTTTTTCTATCCCTTTACTAGCATACTAACATGACATTTAAGCCTATCTTCATTATTACACCCTCGTGCAAAATAAGAACGTAACAATCTTCCCTTAATTATGAAATATTTACTCTTTCCTATCTAAGCGATTGCTCATGACTACATTGTTTTCATAGGGAGATCTTACAGAAGGATTAAATTAGGAGGACCAGAAACATCAATGGATACTAACTGAACTTGATACTTGATTGAAGCCGGAGGAATAGAATATAAACATCATGGATTTACCAATAGGTCTGAACTAAGGATATATATGACATAGTCTGAGCTTGGCCAATTACTAAGAGTGGAACATACATCATGTGGGCTGAACATATGTAAAACATGGCATGAGTACACGAGTCATGAGCTGCATAACTCGACTCTAAATTTTCTGAATTTATGAGACATGATTCGTAACACTGAGTGAACTATAACGGAACTCCCTATGCTGGGAACTGATAGCGTACACGATTCTATGGAATACATTTGAAGATAAGATTTAGTCATGGAACTGAGATATGAAGCATACGTAGGCATTATGCTGACTGAATTACCAACTTTACTCTAAGATAAGGATGGGTCGGGGAATCATTTTCCCCTTACTGCTCTTTTATATGTGCTGGTACTACTACTAGTATGTGAGAGCCTACTCAATCACTTGATCTATCATCTCCTCCTTGGCTTTAAGCTCTCATCATAAGTCTGTGAATACTTTACTAAACTCTGAACTAAACTGCAATCATTGTAACCTACTAATACTCTATTTGACACATGTTTACCTTACTAAAAATATTATCTACTTCTGTTTCTTCATATATTACTAATACCACATCACCTAATTGACATCCTCACCTTCATACTTAGTATCAAATTAATAACTAAAGCTCTAGCATGCACTGTTCAAGCCTACTGATTTACTTTGGTACAACTATCCCCTTGAATACATAATCTACTTAACCTGGATATGTTATCCCAACTCTACTACTGCTAAACTCCTAAGTTAATGCTTCTAACTCTAGGTGATATGCTATCATAGGATTCTGAATAAGGATATAATGACATATGAGTTCTCATGATTATGAATAATAGCAGTACAACTTTGTAACATTACTGAACTAGTGGGATACTTTTGAACTTGTGGGCAATACCATACAAACTATCTGTGGGGACTCTCTGAGAAAGCCCTACCTCTAGGACCTTGAGCTTCACTATTTCTATTACCTTGAAAGTGAGATAGAGTTGACATGAGTGGAGCATGATGCGAACCTACATAAATTTCGTAAAGAACCTTTCTATAGTATGATCTGAAATATGAAAAAAGGGAAATAGTTCCTAAAACATCTCGTAGCCTCCTACACATAAGTGTGGTGGACAACACATCCATGCACAAGACACTAATAGATTCAGGTTTTTAGACTTCCTAGGACATTGTTAATCCTTGCTCTGATATCTAGTTTTCAATGCCCCAAATCTAGTACCTAGAATGTTACACGGTGCTCATGATCCCAAAGGACCACAAGCTAACCCATAACTGATATCTATAACTAAGAACTGTATAATATACCTTAAATATGCAGAATATAAGTTTTAAGGCCATAAGGATCAAAACTAAATTAATACTGAATATAGAACAATGTCTGAAATAGAGTATAAAAAAATACCCAAAAACTGAAATGAACTGTCTGAAAATATGTTGTAGTTTGAAAGCCTCTAAACTATCAGAAAACTGTGGAGTTGATGGAACATGTCCCTAACTAACTCTGAACTATTAAAATAATAAATCAATAAAATAATCATATTATCCTAGAATGATGAGGACTAACTGCTAGTCTGGCTTCTAAAAGTCTATCGACTAAGGATGCTCGAGATCTCATGCTTCAAGACCTATGGTATAAAACACCATAGCAAAAATATGTCAGTACGTTGAATATACTGATATGCAAATGAGGTACGCTAAATGTAGGGGTTCATATTCATGAATAAAAATAACTGACTGTAAAATATAAATGTGAGAATACATGCATGAATACGTAACAGTAACTAAGATCATGATAATGCTGACTCATGGATTTTGATAACTTGGATTTACTAATATCTGAGTACTGATACTGGGATGCTAAATAACAGAGTCTATTGAGCACAAAGGAACTAATCTCAAGTACTAATAAAGGAATGAATATTTTTGAAAGTTCTAATTATGAAGAACTGGTCTAATTGACTATATCTGACAGTCCTAAAATGAAATACTAATAACATGAGTTTCATAAAAATTAATATACTATTAACTGGGCTTGTTATAATATGAGTGACTATATCTGACAATCCTGATACTAGTGGAACTAGCTAAGTTTCGCACTGTGTTGATTTGAGTATATCTGACAGTCCTAGAATTCTATAGAACTGAACTGAGTTCTATTATTGACACTAGATCTGAGACTGAAACTATGGGAGGTAATCATATAATCAATATGCCCCAAAACTTAACTGATGGGGTCCAACCTGTAACCCTAGTTAGAAGGTTGTCAGAACCATGCCACCTGTAAAGATAAGCTATGAGGTAACCCTCTCTGATGGGAAGGTCTTCTGTCAACCCTCCTATAGGAATAACCCCAAACGAGATATATTAGTAACTCTACGTAGAGGGGTACATCTCAAGCTATGCTGGATACACAGTTCTAGAACGTATGGATTACTTCTAGGGATCACACCCTCCACTGAATAACAGGTGATCCACATCCTTGGGTTCACTCAGTGCTGAATCCTACTCCCAACTGAACAGACACTGGATTGATTATACTAAACTAAACTATTATTGATGGTATTGTTTAGTGGAGCTAAACTGATATTGCTGAGTTTTATTGACTGGCGGAATGCTGCTGAGATCTGAGGACTGACCAAGGGTAGTAAGTTGCTGGGATTTCAGGGAATACTGAGGTTATCGATATTACTGCGTACTGAGATCACTGAAATTACTGGACCACTAATATTACTAAGATTACTGAATAAGATTGGACTAATACTGAGTTTTCCTGAGTCACATGACTGATTGAATTCTATTAATCATGGCTTGACTGAGAGTATCATGAAAACATAACACTGGCTCTAGGTACACAAATAAATTGGTAGGTACAAGTACCCCCAGGACTCGATAGCTTAAAACTAACAAGACTTGATACTTCTTGAACACATGACCAATATCAACAATTCATAATATAATAAGTTAATGCTTTCATAAAACACATGGTTATCATAATATTATACGTGGATGGAATCGCATATAGACATGTCATAATTTTATCAACCTATTCTCATGGACATTCCCTCAACCATTCATAATGCACACAATATCATGGAAGTCATTCTTGGTCAAAGGGTAAAACATCCATTTATCACTTGGGTAACAATTAATCTATAGTGTATAATTTCTATTCTCTTAAGCATTTTATCAAACACCTAGGATGCACGATTTAGGTCATAGGCATAAACACAAAATAACATAACAAAACTTTATATTTTAACTCAATTTCACATGTTTCATACCACATACTAGCATAGGTTCATGAACAACAATAAAGATTCAAACTTGGGAATAATACAATCATAATCGCATGAACATAATCAACCCATAACAAAATATTCAAAATACAAGATTAAAAACTTAATTCTTGGGCTTCATGGATGAAAGAAATCCATTAGTGAACACGTGCATACCTTAGTTCTTGATTCTATGAAGATTGACGGAGAGATTATTGAATTTGCATCTTGAATTTGAATCCCTAATTGAAAACACTAGCTTGTTCTTGAGAGAAACTTGAGAGAAACCCTATGTTTGGGATCAAATATGGTTGAATCATGTGTTATTGGGTTTATATAGGATTGATAAATTTACCTTTTTAACACTTGGACACGTATTTTATTTCAGAGAAAATTTTACAATTTAGCAGGCTCGCGCGGCGCAGTGCTACCACGCCATGTCACAGGAAATTACCAACTTGAAACTGGGTTGATGGCGCGATATGGTAAAATTATGTTACAATACTGGATAGGACCTGGAAGTTCACAGTGACACGGTGGTATCGCGCTAAGATACTGGAAAAAAGATGATTCACAATTTGAGCCCTAGAGCAATGCGCCATAATCACGGAGGCTCACTGGATTTTGCCAAGTTCCATTTTGACCAGCTCTGCAATATGGTGATGGCTCAGGTTGGACACTGTCTTACTAAAATGGCTCTAACTCTTCACCCGGGTGTTAGATTTGGGAAAATTTGGTATCAATATAAAACTTATTAAATTTCCCACATGAAAAAAAGTAAAATTTTCAAAATACCACATGTATAAGAGTGGAATCATCTTTGAAATAAGTCTTTAATATTTTTGTGAAGAATTTAAGCTAGCTAAAAGTATGAGGTATTACACTAGGTCACTTAAGTGGTGACCCCTTAAGTAGCCTAGTGTCCACTTATGCAAAATCCACATACTTGAAAGGATAAAAACAACCAAATTAGCCAGACTTTCCCCATTTTCATCCATTATTAAGAATATTGTAACCTAAAAATAGGGAAAACATGAGAGAATTATTTGTGGGTGAATTTAGATCTTTGTTGAAGATTCATTATGCTTTTCTTCATTGAATATGTCCTAATCATTCATAAATTTCCTTATTTACTTATTTATATTATTCTAAAATCCCTAAAGCTTGGTGGTTTAATGTTCCTTGAGCATAGAAGGGTATTTTATTATTTCCTAAATTGCAATTCCTTAAATAGATCCCACATGGGATTTGTATGTAATTTTGGAGCCAAAGAAAAATAGTGAAAAATGGCTATCATTATTGTCATTTTAATGAGTAGATTTTGATTTTGATAGCGTTACATCTTGTAAAAATTTCTCGACTGAAAAATCAGTTGTTTAGCATATCATTTAGGTTTTTCTTTACTTCCAGGTAGGCTAGGATTACCTTCTTTATATGTTAATCTATTTCATAGAGAAATTATAATGTTATTCTAGATATTAGATGCGATTTATGGTTTAAAAGAATGATTGGCATGATTTGTCATATATGGACTATATAGGCTATCTAAGAACCATAATTTAGGTGAAATTTACCTAGTTGCTGATGTTTTAGGTGAAAATTAGCTTGGTTACTGATGATTTAGGAAGAATTGCTATATTAAGGCTAATTGTGGCTTCTTTAACATCTAGAAATAAATTTAGATACCTTAGCCTAGTCTAAGGGTGAAATTTCCTAAAAATTAATTTTAGGGATTAGAAGTGGGCCCTTCTGGCCACCTTAAAAAAGATTTGTGTTAGCTTTCGTAGACTTTCTATGGATTTTCTACAATTATTAATAAGTACTTTGGATTTTTGATGAGATTGAATGTTTAATGATTATGGTAGTTTGGCATTTGGTAGTTGGTGCTAATTTGGGGAAAAACCCAATGGTTTATTTGTATGACTTATTATTATGATTTACAAATATGGTTATTGGAATGGTTCTTAGATATGTATACTAGCATAGTTCATGGATATGGTCATTGATATATTTTACTGATATGGTTAATTTAAATGGTTAATTATTATGTTTAGTTGATATTGTTTATTTTTATGTGTTTTGATTCAAGTTTGATAATTAATACGGTATGGATGATATGAGTTTTGGATCAACTCCGGTAATTAATGATGATATTGATAATATGAGTTTATTTTCAAGTATGATAAATGATATTACGATGTTGATATTATTGAGGATGTTATGATAATGTTGGCATGAGTTTTAATTCAAGTAGGACATTGACAGTTTGGTATTATGTGATACAGCAAGGTTATTTTGATGTTTATAGATGATACTTGGTAAATTTATGGATCGTCAGTATTCTCTTACTTTTTATTGAATCCTCCAGCTTATACATCTCTGTGTTAGGTTATACACTTTTTTACACTTATTGCCTTATGAAGACCAATTTAGTAGCAATAATTATGTGATCTTTACATTACTATTCTAGATTTGTTTAATTATTTACACAGTTATGTTGGATCTTATTTTCAGGTGTACCCTATTACCTTGATTAATTTATTTTATCTTGTATCTTATCATATTTATATCATGATTTAGCTCAGTCAGTCGGTGATACCACTATGTTCTTGTGGTTTTGTTACTTATAGTACACTTTGGTATATTTTTGGTGTAGATCTGAGTACTAGGAGCAACTGGAGATGCGACATTAATGCTAAGTTGATTTTAGATATAGGGTAAGCTCTCAGAGTCATATTTTCATCTATTTCCTTCTATTATTCATGTCTTGTCTTTTAGTCTACAAGTCAAATTATATTTGACTATTTCATTACTTATGTTCCATTTGTAGTAGTTCTTGTACCAAAACTACTACGTCGAGAAATGATTGTTTATCTTTATTAATCTATTTGACTATTATGACTGCTGCACTATTATTATAAGTCCTTAATTATTGATTTTGTCTTTTAGGACATTTTCCACTAAG
Source organism: Capsicum annuum (assembly GCF_002878395.1). Classification (NCBI taxonomy): domain Eukaryota; kingdom Viridiplantae; phylum Streptophyta; class Magnoliopsida; order Solanales; family Solanaceae; genus Capsicum; species Capsicum annuum. The sequence goes on from NC_061115.1 coordinate 136,779,842, forward strand.
TTATCCCATTGCATATAGCTTTGGGCTATAATTTTCTTACCTACTAATGGAATAAAGTAGGTTCCATCATGACTTAAAAATGGAGTTGTGACAATTGGTGAGTATGGTGGTTTAATAAATGGACCAAGTTTATTATTGATATTATATTTAGTTTCTTGAGTAAATGTAGGTTTACTATTACTTTATTATCATTGTAAAATGGCATCCTTGAGTGATCAAGGTTGAATTTACTAGTGATTTTCCTATGTCATTTTATTGTCTACTTATTTATGTATATGAGGCAAGGTGTAATGTATTATTGATGAATAAAGGTATATTGACTTGGTGATATTAGTAGTCGTAGTATTGACTTGGGATTGCTATCTATATTAACTTGCACTTGATTGAATTTAGTGGTGTTGGTTGAAAAGACTAAGTATCATATATTTAAATAGTAGGTGTTCATGGTTGTTCTTGTTTACTAAGTTAACATTGCTTGTTCACATTTCTTATTTTGGGTTGTCAATGATCCTGCCAGTAAATTGTGCTTTTTGTATGTAGATACTGCACATTCTCTTGTTTTGCTTAGTGTAGAGCACTTTTTAGTATTATATTGTGACCTTGACATTTTACATTCTTAGGAGTTCTTGACTTCTTTCATCATTTCATGCAAAGTTTCTAAGACGGTTTCAATCTTTTGTAGATGGCCAGGACACGTGCTACTACTACACATTATGAGAGTTTAGTGATTGAGCCTAGGGATCCTTTCATTATTGATGGATGACCTAGATATTGTGGATAGAATAGGGATGTGTTCCCAGCTAAAGGCTAAGATAGGGGGCCTTCACTATACCCTATTCCTACTCCTAAGGAAGATATTCTTCTGCACTATTTAGCTAGGGGTCAAGAATTTACCCAGGCACTACCAGGGTATATTTTATCTTTAGTATGTAGGGATGCTTTGGTTCAACTTTTAGGATTGGCTGGTAGTGCATCATTTGATAGTGTGTAGTCTATAGATCAAAGTAATATTGATGTAAGGGTACAACTTATAGCTACGGCTTCCAGAGTTAAGGTCCTTCTTGTGTTGGCAGTTTTCCTAGCGATAGTAATCTAAACAATAGTTTTGCGGCTAGTAGTTGCCTAGTCTAGTTTTCCTAACATGCCATAATAATGGAAGAGAAAAGATATTAGGTAGATTCTTGATATTGGCTTCAGCTGCATTTCCTAGGGCACCGAGTGAGGATGTGTATAAGTTCTTTATTTCTTGTAAGGATAGGATTCATAATTTGGTCTAAGTAGAGACTCATGGCATGGAATACACTACTATTTAGCTGGACTTGGTAGCTCGACATTGGTGAAGCAGTCATATTTATTGCACGCTAGTTGGATCTGCCCCATTGATATGGACTCAATTCACTAAGATATTTTTGGAGAAATATATGACTTGCAACCTTAGGGACTGTTTGAGAAATCAGTTCTTGAGGTTGGAGTGGGGCTTTATACCTATTATACAGTAGGAATCCCTATTTTTTGAGTTGTCTAGACAAGCTACTTCTATTCTAACTATTGATTATTAGAGGGTTTGCTTCTTTTTTGAGGATTGATACTTCCTCTTTGCATGCTGACACAAAGTTAGGTTTTTCTAGGTATATCTTTTGCTAAGGTTTGTTATCATGCTTAGGTTATGGAGGAGATGCATCATGAGGCCCAAGGTGAAGTAATAAGATGCAGTGATATCAGGGTATTTTTAGTAGGAGTCATAATGTCTTGTAGTTCAAAGGTAGTGGTTCTCAACATAGGCACCTTCAATGCCAGCCATAATATTATCAAGTCAGTTTAGTAGGCCCATTCAAGCCAGACTTCAAAATACTATTGGAGGCTAATATAGTTTCATATCTTGTACAGGGTAGTAGTTCATCTATGAGGGGTTCATAATTTAGTTATACTATTTATGGTGGTTATTTTGGGTCGACCGAATCTTCTTATTCAGCTACAGAGCCTATGGAACATTATGGATAGGTATATTTTAGTAATTTCTTGATATATTTCCCAGTGGTGTATCAATGATTTCTTAAGTTTTGAGTGTTCCACCAATTCAAGCAATCTTGCCCACACGTAGAGGTGGTATGCATGGTCATATAGATAGTCCCCAGAGTACATGTGGATGTTTTAGGGTAGGTAGGACAAGAGGATGATCAGGAGCCTAGGTAGGTGACGGGTGTTATTAGTTGTATGCCATACCTGCTATACCTAAGGTTGAGTCTTCTATGGTTGTTATAACTTGTACGATCTTTGTGTGTTATAATTCGACTCTTACTTTATTTTATCTCAAGTCCACTTATTCTTAGGTGTGTGCTTATTCTGCCCCGTGGTTAGAGTTATCTTAGGACTCATTATCTATACCATTATGTGTATCTACTCATGAGGGTTATCTTTTAATAGTAGATTTGGGTAATAATTCATATGCTGTGACTATTCAAGAATTTATTTCTTAGACTAATATTATTATGTTAGTATGGTAGATTTTGAAGTGATTCTGAGAGTGGATAGGTTATCCCGCTATCAAAATATCATGGATTATGTTTCCAAGAATGTTACCTTAGCCATGCCGAGCATAACAAAGTTAGGTGACAAGTATCTATTTGTCGCAAGCCGATGGGGATTATTTCTTATATTTTCGGTTGGAGACTTTTTTAAAGGGTTGTGAGTCTTATATTGCATATATTCATGATGTTAGTATGTTAAGTCCATCACTTAAATATGTTCTTATAGTCCATAAGTTTCCTGATATTTTCCTTACCAATCTATTTGGTCTTCTTCCTAAGAGTGATATTGAGTCTTTTAATAATATTCAGTCGAGCACCTTACCTAATTCTATGGAACCTTACAATATGTTTGTTGCCAAACATAAGGAGCTGAATTCTAAACTTCAGGATCTTTTTTGTAAGGGTTTAATTATATTGAATGTGTCTCTTTAGAAAGCACCTATATTGATTGTGAAGAAGAAAGATAGTTCCATGCTCAAGTGTATTGACTAGTAAAAGCTTAATAATTGGATAGTGAAGAACCGGTATCATATGCCATGCATTGATAATTTTTTTACTAGCTTTTGGGAGAAACAGTGTTCTTTAAGGTTAATTTGAGGTTAGATTATCATCAGTTGAGGATTCAAGTTATGGATATCTTTAAAATAGCCTTTGGAATGTACTATGGTCATTATAAGTTTCTAGTGATGCATTTGGGTTAACCAATGCCATAGCTGCATTTATGGAATTGATGAACCATGTATTCAGTCCTTATTTAGATTCTTTAGTAATTGTGTTTATCGACGATATCCTTGTGTATTTGAGGAGTACATTGGAGCATTTACAATATTTGAGGATTTTTCTCCAATCTTTTAGAGATCCTATGCTATTACAAAATTTTCTGAGTGTGAGTTTGGGATTGAGTGAGTGGAATTCCTTTGACATGTGGTGTCTAATGGTAGGATTATAGTAGACCAATGAAGATCGAGGTTATTCGTGGTTGGGTCAGTCCTATATTTCTAACTGAGATTCGTAGCCTCATAGGTTTGGTTAATTACTATAGGTGGTTCATTGAGAGATTTGCTACTATTGCAGCATCAATGAGACTAGTATGAGTTGAGCTTCCGAAATCTTAAAGGATTTTTCACTTTAGCTCCTATCTTCGTTCTTCCTATTGGGGGAGGGGGGAAGATTCACCATGTATGATAATACTTCTAATGTTGGTTTGGGTTGTGTGTTGATGTAGTAGAATCTAGTTATTGCTTATGCATTAAGGAAGCTGAAGGTTTGCGAGCACAACTATTCCAATCATGACTTAGAGTTGGCAGTTGTAGTTTTTGCACTTAATATTTAGAGGCATTATCTTAATGGTATACATTATAAGATCCTTATGGATCATTGTAGTCTTTCATATCATATTACCTAGAGAGAGCTTAATTTTTAGCAGCACATATGGATGGAGTTGCTTAAATTATGATATCTTTATTTTGTATCATTTGGTTAAGTCAAACATGGTGGCGGACACCTTGAGTTAAAAGGCGGTGAGTATGGGTATCTTTGCTGGTATATCAGTTTCTTAGAGTCTGTTGGCACAGGATGTTTAGTTTTTGCAAATATTGAGGTGAGGTCTTTACTGTTTGAGCATATTCAGAGTCTTTAGTTTGAGGATATGAGATTTTGCATCATCTATGATTTGGTTTAAGTGGTGAGTCCAAGTAGGCTACCATAGATTCTGAGGGTGTTTTGAGATTTGATAGTCGCATTAGTTGATGTCTTCATTTGGTTGATTCGACATGAGGTTGATATCTCTAGATGTTTTATTCACCCGGGTATAACTAAGATGTCTAGAGATTTGTGATATCATTATTGGTAGAGTGGTATAAAGATATATGGTGAGCTTTGTAGCCCATTGACTAGGTTATTAGCTAGTGAAGGTGAAGCATTAGACACCTTGTGGCTTGATTTAGATATTGCTCAATCGCAAAAAGAAATAACTGGATTATCATGGACATTGTTAGTGGGTTTCCATGTACTTCCCATGGTTATGATGGGATTTGGGTCATTATGGGTCAATTGACCAAGTCAACAATTCATTCCTATTCGGATGTCCTTCAGCATGGAGAGGTTCACCCATATCTATGTTATTGAGATAGTTTGTTTGGATGGTGTTCCTATATCTATTATTTTAGACCGAGGTTTAATGTTCACTTCTAGCTTCTAAAGATGTTTTCAGGAGGAGTTGGGTACTCAAGTAGATCTTCGTATAACCATTAATCCTTAGGCCAATGGGTAGTTAGAGTGAACTATTCAGGTTCTCGAGGATATGCTCTAAGTTTGTGTTATGGATTTTGGAGGTTAGTGGGAGAAAATTTGGATTCGATAGAGTTTGTACATAGTAATAGCTACCATTCAAGTATTGAGATAACGCCTATTGAGGCTTTGTATGGTAGATAATTTATTCTCCAATTGGATGGTTTAAGACCTCTGAGATTAGACCTCGTGGCACTGAGTTGCTTCAGGAGTCATTGGATATCTTCAGGGTGATTTAGGATTGGTTAAGAGCATCTTAGAGTAGGCAAAAAGCTTATGCAAATTGTACACCTGGTGCCTTGAGATTTGGAGTTAGTAACCTTGTATTCATCTAAGTATCACCTATGAAGGGTGTGATGAGGTTTGGGAGGAAAGACATGCTTAGCCCCAGATATATTGAACCCTCTGAGATTATTTGTACAATTGGTGAGGTGTCTTATAAGTTATTCTTAAATCTAGATTTTGTTGTTTTCCAATCGATTGTCCATATTTCTTTGTTGTGGTAATACATTCTTATTTATCTTATGTGCTTATAACAGACTCAGTTCAGTTGGACAAACGATTTACCTTTTTGCACGATCCTATACTCATATTGGCTTATGGAGTTAGGCGGTTACACACTAGAGAGATTCTAGCAGATAAGGTTCAGTGTAGAAATCACTCAGTATAAGTGGCTACTTAGGAGATTGAAAAGGAACTGCGAAGCTAGTATCCTCACCTATTTGGGGCTTCAGTCATATTCTAATTCATTACTTTCATGGATGAAAGTTCATTTAGTAGTGGATATTTTAACGAACCTCTAGGTCATTTTTTGTATTCCCGCTCATTTTTTCCATTAAGAGCTTTCTTATAGGTACCCCAAATCATTTATTAGTTATTGGAACTAACATTTCAGTTATCGTGTAGTTTGTTTAATTTTTTTAGTTAATTCTCTATTTTGAAGTATTTGATAGTTCAAATTGTCTATTAGGTGAAAAATTTAGTCAAAAAACCTCATATGACAATTCTAACAGTTCCAGCAGCACTCGAGAACGATTTTAAGGGTAGATAGGCCCTTCGTTTGGGTCTTGGGGCTTCTAAAATCATTTCGGGCTATTGTTTGAAAGTTAAGAAAAATGGCACATAGGTGTGGGACAAACTTTTCATCCAACCAACCTCGAATGGAAATTTAGACTATCTATTTCAGTCTAGAACATTGAATTTGATAGGGTATCAGAGTTTATTTGCATATACGGGATACCGAATGAATCCCAAGAATTGGTAGAGACTTGGAATTTTTGTTGGTCCTAGTGGACTACTTGAATGCCCTTTTGGGCTGCTTAAGCAAAGAGGTTGTTAAAGTGGGTGGCCAACATATTTAGCTACTAAACTATCTTGTACCGCTTAAGCTCTATTTTGGGTCGCTTAAGCAAAGGGTTTTTAAAAGCCACCAGCCCATCGCTATAGCGGCTAAGTCGTCTATGTGGAGGACCCCTTAAGGGGAAGTCCTACAGCTTAAGTATCAAGGGACCTCTTAAGTGTACTTGTGCAGTCGACCAGATATCGCTAAAATGACTCTAGCTCGCGTAAGCGGCCGAATGTCCACTAAAGTGACATCTACATACCTGGGAAAAGTATAGAAACCCCATTTTGCTTGATTTTCATGATTTTTTATCCATTCTAAAAAATATTGAACCCTAAAAAGTAGGAAAGCTTGGGAGAATCATTTGTGGGAGATTTTGGAGCTTATGTTAAGTTAATTTATGTGTTTCTTATTCAACTTTGGGGTAAGCTTCCATCAATTTCATTATTTAATTCTCCATCTTTTACTAAATTCGCTAAAAGCTTAGTTTCTTCATTATAGCACCATTAGAGCTGCGAATTCACCTATTTTTTAGGATTAATGTTACTTAAGCATAGAGGGGCGTTGTGTTGGTTTCAAAAGTACAATTTTGTAAATGGTCCTCACATGGGAATTTATATATAATTATGGACCCAAGGCATAATAGTGCAATATGGGTATTATTGTTCTCATTTTGATGAGTGGATTGTGATTTTTATATCATGGTATCTTGTAGAAGCTTCTTAGAAGAAAAAATCAGTTGTTTAGCATATTATTCAGGCTTTTCTTTAGTGTCCAAGTACGCTAGGTTTACCTTCTTCATAGATTGAGCTGTTTCATAAAAAAATATGATATTATGCTAGATATATAATAGGATTTTTGTTTTGGAAGCATGATTTGAGTGATTAGTCTATCTTAGAATCTTAATTTAGGTGAAATTGACCTAGTTTCTCACATTTTAGGTTTAAATTGGCTTAGTTTCTCATGCTTTAGGAAGAATTGCTAAATTAAGGCTAATTTTAGCTTCTTTAACATCTGGAAATTAATTTAGATACCTTAGCCTAGTCTAGGTAGCAATTTCCTCAAAATGGACTTCGGGGATTAGACATGGTACCTTCCATCTCACCTAAGGCAAGGCTTGTGTTAGCCTTTGTAGAAATTATACACATGTTATACCATTATTAATGAGTACTTTGGGACTTTGAGGAGATTGAATGTTTAACGATTATGCTAGTTTGGTATTTGGTATTTAGTTTTATTTTTAGGTTAAACTGGGTGGTTTATTAGTGTTAACTTTAGTATGGTTATAAATATAGTTATTGGTATAGTTTATAGATACGGTTATTTACATTGTTTATGGGTATGGTTAAAGATATAGTTTATGGATATGGTTTATCGGTACATTTCATTGATATACTTTATTTGTGAGCATTCTGATTCAAGTCTAACAACCGATATGGTATTGACTATACGCGTTACTGATCAAGTCCGACAATTGATGATTATATTGATAGTATGAGTCCTTGTTTGAATTCAGCAAATGATGTTACTATTGAGGATGTTATGATAATAATATGAGTTTTGCTTCGAGGTCATCATTATGAATATATGATGTGATAGAGTATGGATTGTTTGATTGTTATAGTTTATATTCAGTAAAGTTATGGATTTTTAGTATTCACTCTCCTTTGATTGCACCCTCTGGGCTTATGGGGCCCCGTGTTGGGTTATTTACTTTTCCACACTTATTGGATTAAGGGGAAAAATCTAGTAGATATACATTTGTGATATTTATGTTACTATTTTGGATTTATTTATTTATGAACAATAGTGTTGGATCTTATTTTTAGGTTTATCCTTTTACCTTGAATTAGCTTATTTTATTTTGTATTTGAACATATTTATATCATGATTACCTCAGTAGGGCGATGATGCCTACTGAGTACCCATAGTTTTGGTACACACGCTATACTTTTATACCTTTTGGTATAGATTCGAGTACTAGTAGTCACTGCGGACATGATATTTATGTTGAGTTGATTGAGAGATAGGAAGAGCTCTCAGAGTCAGAGTTACCATTTTTTCCTTTTACTATCTATGTCTAGTCGTTTAGTTCATTGAGCAGACTTAGATTTATGATTGTTATTATCAATGTAAAATTGGATCCTTTAGTGGTCATGGATGTATTTTAAAACGATTGGAATATCTCTTTCATTGTCCACTTATGTATATGATGAAAGGTATAACCTATTGTTTATGAGTCAAGGTTTATTGACATGGTTGATGTTGGTAGTCATAGTATTGACTTGGGATTGTTGTCTATATGAACTTGTACTTGACTAAATTCAGTGGTGTCATTTGAAAAGGTTAAATGTCACATATTTGAAGTACATTTATATAATATTTGTTCCTAGTTGTTCTTGTTTACTAAGTTATGGTTGTGTAATGCCCCAAATCTGGTATCCGAAACGTTACACGGTTCTCATGACCCCGAAGGACCACAAGCTAACCTATGACTGATATTTGTAACTGAGCACAAAATAATATACTGTAATTGCGCGTAACATAAGTTGTAAGGACATAAGGTTTAAAACTGAACTAATCTTGAATATAAAATAATGTCTGTAATGGGGTATAACAATACCTAAAACTGAAACAAATTGTCTGAAACATGTTGTAGTCTAAAAGCCTCTAAACTGTCGGAAATGTGTGAAGTTGATGGGACTGTCCCCAACTAACTATGAACTACAAAAATAATGAAATAATAAAATAATCATGCTATCCTCGAATGATGAGGACTCACTGCTCGTCTAGCTGCTGAACATCTGATATACTAAGAATTCTTGGGAGATCGTGCTTCTAAACCTATGGTATAAAACTTCATAATGAAAATGCGTCAGTACGTTGAATGTACTGGTATGCAAGTAAGGTGGCCGAATGCAATGGTTCATATGCATTAACAATATTAACTAACTGAATAATATGAATGTGAGAATACATACATGAATACGTGATAGTGACTCAGATCTTTATAACACTGACTCATGAATTATGATAACGTGGATTTTCTAATATATGAGTACTAATACTGGGATACTGAATAACTAAGTCTATTGAGTGGTGAGGAACTCATGTCGTATTACTTATAAAGGAATGACTGCTTCTGACATTTTTGATTATAAAGAACTGGTCTTATTGACTGTATCTGACAGTCCTAAAATCTGAATATTTGTAACATAAATTTCATATAATTAATATACTATTAACTGGGTGACTATTTCTCCTGAAATCAGATGGAACTAGCTTAGTTACATACTGTACTAAGTGACTGTATCTAACAGTCCTGATATCTTAAGAACTATCTGAGTTCTATTACTTAGACCGAGTGACTTTGTCTTACAGTCCTGATTCTAAAACTAAAACTGTGGGAGAAGTCATATAATCGACATGCCCCTAATACACCATTATGGCTAAGTTGGGGTCCAATCTGTAACCACAATTGGAAGGGTGTCAATACTGTGTCACTGGTAAGGACAAGCTATAAGTGATCCCTCATATAGTAGGTACTCAAAGGAGAATGGTGGGACCCTCATATAATAGGTAAATCCATCTCAGCTACCATCAAAATAGTAGGTTTGATGTCTTAACCTACGCTGGCTACGTAATTCTAGAGCGGAAGGACTGCTTCTAAGAATCACACCCTCTAATAATAAGTGAGTTCCCATCCTTGGGATCACTCGGTGCTAACTATTTCTCCTATCTGAATAGACAATGAACATGATTAACTTAACTGAACTAGACTAAGTTCATGGAGTTTTATTAACTGATGGAATACTATAAAGATTACTGAATTACTAAGCTTTCTGAGATTTACTGGGATTACTGAGTTTATTGAATTTTCTTGAGTCACATGACTGGCTGAATTCTACTGAATATGGCCTGACTAAGTATATCATGAAAATATCACACTAGATCTAGGCACACAGCTAAATTGTTGGGTACAAGTACCCCCAGGACAGGATAGCATGAAACTTACAAGGCACGACATTCTTTAATACAGGACCAACATCAACAATCTATAATACAATAAGTTGGGAATTTCATGAAGTACATGGTTATCATAATATTTTACATCGAAGTAATCTATATAATCATTGTCATAATTCCATACTCTAGCATCATGAGAATTTCAACAAACATCTACATTGCACATTAATAGCATGGGAGTAATTTGAACATAAGGTTAAAACATGCATCCATCAGTTAAGTCACAATTGATTTATATTACATGATATCTAATCTTTTAGCCATTTTAGCAAACCCCTTATTGCATCACTTAGGGCATAGGTATAGTCGTTAATTAACACCTCAAAAACCACTCAATTCATGGATTTAAACTCATATACTAACATAATTCCATAAAAACACATTGAGATTACAACTTGGTAACCATACAACAACAATCACATAAACATAATAAACCCACAATAATATTCATAATACATGATTTAAAACATGACTCTTGGGCTTCATGGACAAAAGGAATCCATGAATGAACACTATGCATACATGAGTTAATGAATTTGGAAGGATTGATGGACTGTTCTTGTGATTTGTCCCTTGAATTTGAAAGCTAGGGTTCTTGTTCTTGAGTAGAGTCAATTTTAATTTGAAAGACTAATGTAAAAGTGAGAAAATAATGCACTCTTAGGGTTAAATCTTGTTATTGGGCAAAAATGTAGTCATGGGAAAAGACCAATTGGCTCCTGGGATTTAATATCTCAAAAATTTGAAAATTCCCCATTTTCATCCTTGGTGTGATGTGCCACTAGCGCTTCAAGCCACTGGAACTAGACAATTGGGAATCTGTATGGTGACGTGATGCAGAGATATCACGTTGCCACTTTGTATTCGACCTAGAAGTTTGGTGCGACGTGGAGACATTATGGAGATTCACTGTAAAAGGACAATTTTTAACTGGGCCTTTGGCGTGATGCACCACTATCGAGGAGCAACACTAGAAACTTATGATTTCCATTTAAGCTGGCTCCGCGAGGCACTAAAGGCTCAAGTGATGCACTGTCTCAGCAGAAAGGCTCTAACACTTCTGCCGTTTGTTGGATTTGGGCAAATTTTGTATCGATGGAAAACTTATTCAATTTACCACAGGACAAAAAGTAAAAATCTTGAAAATTCCCCATGTATGAAGGTGGATTCATCTTTTAAAGAAAGTCATTAACATTTTTGGGACGTTTTTAAGCTAGGTAGAAGCACGGGGTATTACATTATCTTCCCCTTGGGAATATTCATCCTCGAATGAGACTTATTGAAATAGGAGAAACAATAAGCTAAAGTGCATAACTAAACATGAACAATTGGAACATGACTACATAACTGACATTGCTGAAATTCATACTGAGCATGCATATCAGATGCATGATTTCATGACTGAATTAACTCATGAATACCTGACTAAGATTTTTGATAATTGAGAAATTTGAAGGGGTCGACATATCGAGTATTGAGCTTTCCCTTTTTTTCGAACTTCTTCACTCCCTTCATGGGAGAGATTTTCAAACACAAAATTTTCTAACTTTATCTCAAGATCCTTTCTGAACACATATGAATGGGAACATAAGAATATTGCTGAGTTTATAACATATGACTTGAACTAGGTATCGTGAACTGAGCTGAGCTACTTAGTACATGTCTTTTGACAGATATTAGAGCTAGAGGGTCAACCTATGCGTACCCATAACTCAAAACTGGATTTGTTATGTGAAGAGAAATCGCAGTGTTTAGGGAATGGTAGCTCGGGGGTTATAAAGCATTTCCCCCTTGGGATATTATATCCCTACAAGAATACTGACTTGACTGAGATACTAAGGAAAATTGGGATGATTCACAGGGCACCTACGAACTGAATCATGACCGAATATCTAGGATCTAAAACTGAGACATAATACATGAACTGAGATGATATTACAACTACTGGAATTTTCTATTTTGAAATAGTTACATTCCTAAGATTTTTGATAGTAGGAATAGGTGGAAAGATGAGAACCACACCATATGAACTTATTTCTTAATTCCTAAACTAAATTATTGGTAGATGATCTAACTCATACTGAAATTATAATTATCTGAAGTCCTTCTTATTCACCTGAGACAACTAAAAATATTTGTGTAAGTGCGGAGCACAGATGCCTAAACATACTAACTTATCTGATTAACTGAATGACTGATAGCTGAATAGTGGGTCTGCAAGATGGAATTTTACTTACTCTTTAATAACTGGACTACAAATGCCGAGAATTATGCATAGAAGATAAGGACTGACTGAGAAACATGAGATAACTGATCATGAATTGAGGGTAATTGTATTATTTAAGAATGTATAATCAGAAGTAAAACACGATTATAGAATAGTCTTGTAAACTGAGGTACTAGAAGGCTGACAACTGAGTGGCTGATAATTGTACACTTTGGTCGAGTAATCTCAAAACTAAATTGAGTTACCACCCCGATTACTAGGCTAGGACTGATATTGTAGCTAAGACCAAAATCAAGACTATAACTATAACTAAGACTGTAGCTGGGAATGAATAATGGTCTCTGATAACTATTGTTTACACCGGTACTGAAGTACTAAATTCTGATGGCTATGTAAGTAATAATTGAAAGCCATGGTTTTTTAGGACTATTTGAGCCCTTTACTAAATATTGATTACTTAACTGACTCTGTAACTGAGAATCGAGAGATAGAACATCATCCCAAAGGATTCACCAAGGGATCTAATCTGTGGGTATACATGACATAGTGTGGGTTTGGCTGATCATTAGGAGTGGAGCATGATTCATATGGGGTGAACATACTATAAGACAGTACATGAGTGTATGAGGCATGAGCTACATAACCTGACTCTGAAATTACTGTACTCATGGAACATGATTCATAACACTGAGTGAACTGGTATTCATCATACTAGGAACTTGAAATGCACACGATCCTAAGGAAAGTGCATGAGTGTAATTTGTGTTCATAGAACTGAAAGGTAAAGCATTCATAAGTATCATGATAGCTGAAGTAAAAAACTTTACACTGAGGCAGGAATGGATCAGAAATCATCTTCCCTTACTAAATATTTACACATACTGGCTCCACTACCAGATTCCTGAAGGCCTGGCATTCTGAGACATCATAACTAGAAGTTCTTATATACCTATCGGGCTATGTTAGACTGACTCACTAGGGCGGAGACTGGAAAGGTCCTGTGACTACATCAGGAGAGCTTTCTTGATCTTGTCAGGATAGAAGTGCATAGAGTCTATTTGGGCATTACCCATTGATAGCACTGGAATTGGAACCCTATTGATTCGGGTGATTGGACTGAGCTGAAGGACGAATGAGCTAACTTAACAGATCAGGTTTAGGACAGTCTCAGACTTTGTGGCCTGACTCGCGACATCCAAAACACACATTACTAGCTACTCTACATACACCCTTATGATACTTACCATATTATTCACAAAGTGGATAACTGTAAATAATGTTTGCACTATTCTGAGATTTGAAGCCTGGCACCCTATCTTTGCTACTATTTCAAATCATAGGAATTGAAGTGCTAGCTGAGGAAGGAGCTGGAACTAAAAATTCTAGGTATGTTGAGAATGGTTCCTACCCTGCGACCCTGGCTGAGAAAATCTATAATTACCTATTGTGGCTCTCTTATTCTCTCTCATTTTTCTTAAGTTTTTGCTCTTTAAAATATTGATAATGGACCATTATTCTATATATGTCCATTTCCTTAATCAACATCGCAGTACTACACTCCTTAACCACTCTACCTAAAACCCCAGACACAAACTTACTCTTTCTGGATCTACCATCTGCTACTACATGGGGAGCATACCTGGCTAACTGGGTAAACTTGAGGGAGTATTCATTTATCCTCATGCTACCTTGTATGAGATTGATAAATTGTAACACTTTGGCTTCTTTCTACTCTAGGGGAAAGAATCTATCTCAAAAGGCTGTAACAAACTCATCCCATTCTATTGGCTCTATATCTATACCCCTGTCTACCTTCCACTATTTAAACTACGTATGGGCTACATCTTGTAACTGATAAGTGGCTAACTCTACACTCTCACTGGATGTCACTCCTATGATGTCTATTACTTTATGAACCTAGTCGAGGATTTCCTCTAGACCCTGTTCGGACTTATAATCAGAGCATAAAGGAGGATTCATTCGGATGAAGTCCCAAATCCTGGCTGCAACTGAATTTGCTACTGGGTTGGCCAAAGCAATAGTTGGACGGTCATTTTGAGCTATGAATGAATTGGCTAGAGTAGTGATTGCAATCCTAAATTCTTTATAGGAAACATATTAGTCTAGGGGATATTCTATAAGCGAATGGAAGAAGTAGATTAGACTGAGAAAATAATTGTAGATTGTGCTCACTGGCATCACATGAATACTACAAGAAGGGAAACTATTCCTAAAACATCTCATAGCCTCCTGTACATAAGTGTGCCGCACAACACACCCATGTATAAGACTCAATTAGATGCAACTTTTTAGACTTTCTAGGACGCTGTTGAACCTTAGTCTCTGATACAAAGTTTGTAACGACCCAAATTTGGTACCTAGAATATTACACTATGCTCATGACCCCAAAGTACCATAAGCTAACCCATTAGTGATATTTGTAATTGAGCACTGAATAATATATTATATTATGTGGAATATAAGAAGTAAGGCCATAAGGTTAAAAACTAAACTAATATTGAATATAAAACAATGTCTATAATATGGTATAATAATACCCAAAACTAAAATAAACTATCTGAAACATGTTGTACTTTAAAAGCCTCTAAGCTGTCTGAAATCTGTGGAGTTGATGGGACTTGTAACCATCTAACTACTAACTACTGAAATAATAAAATAATAAAATAATCATGCTATTCTCGAATGATAAGGACTCAATGCTAGTCTGGCTGTTAAATGTCAGATCTATTAAGGATGCTCGGGAGCTCGTACTTTTAAACCTATGGTAAAAACACCATAGCACAAATGCATCAGTACGTTGAATGTACTAGTATGCAAGTGAGGTGGATAAATAAAATGGTTTCTATGCATGAACAATACTAACTAACTAAATAACATGAATGTGAGAATACATGCATGAATACGTGACTGTGACTGAGGAATCTGTAACCCCAATTGGAAGGGGGTCAATACCACGCCACAGGTAAGGACAAACTGTAAGAAATCCCTTATATAGCAGGTACTCAAAGGAGAATGGTGTGACCCTTATTTAATAGATTAATCCACCTTATCTACCCTAAAAATAACTAGTTTAATATCTCAAGCTATGCTGGCTATGTAGTTCTGGAGCGCAAAGACTGCTTCTAAGAATCAGACCCTCTAATAACAGGTGAGTTCCATTCCTTGGGCTCACTCGATGCTAACTCTTACTCCCATCTGATTAGATACTGAACATGATTAACTAAACTGAGTTCGTAGAGTTTCATCGACTGATGGAATACTACTGAGATTACGGAATTACTGAGTTGTCTTAGATTTACTGGGATTACTGAGTATATTATAGTTTTCTGAGTAACATGACTGGCTGAATTCTACTGAACATGGATTGATTAAGGATATCGTGATAATATAACACTGGCTCTAAGAACATAGCTTAATTATCGGGTACAGGTACCACCAGGGCTCAATAGCATAAAATTGAAAAGACACGACATTCTTGAATATACGACTAACATCAATAATCCATAATACAATAAGTTGGGAATTTTATTAAGTACTTGGCTATCACAATCTTGTACATGGAAGGAATGCATATAGTCAATGTCATAATTCCATATTCTAGCATCATGAGCATTTCAAAAATATCTACATTACACATCAATAGCATGGGAGTAATTTGAACATAAGGGTAAAATATGAATCCATCAATTGAGTAAAAATTGAACTATATTGCATTATTTCTAGTCTTCTAGGCATTTTATCAAACACCATACATGCACCACTTAGGGCATAGGTATAATCACCAATTAACACCTCATAAACTACTTAATTCATGGATTTAAACTCATATACTAATGTAATTCTAGAAAAACACATTTAGATTTCAACTTGGGAAGCATACAATGACAATCACATAAACATAATCAAACCACAACATAATATTCAAAATAAATGATTTAAAACTTGATTCTTCGGCTTCATAGATGAAAGGAATCCATGTATGAACACTATACATACCCGAGTTAATGAATTTGGAAGGATTGATATAGAGTTCTTGTGATTTGTCCCTTGAATTTGAGAGCTAGGGCTCTTATTATTGGGTAGAGTTGATTTTATTTTGAAAGAATAATGAAAAAGTGAGAAAATAATGCACTCTTAGGGTTAAATCCCATGATTAGGAAGAATAAAGTCATGGGAAAAGAGCAAATGGCTCCTGGATTTAATGTCGCAAAAACTAGAAAATTCCTGATTTTCATCCTTGGTGTGATGTGCCACTATCGTGCCAAGCCACTGGAACTGGATAATTCGGAATCTTCATAGTGGCGCGATGCGGAGCTGTCGCGTTGCCACTTTGTTTGCGAACTGGAAGTTTGGCGCGACACGGAGACATCACAGAGATTCACTAGAAAAAGGCACTTGTTAACTGGGCCTTTGGAACGAAGTTCCACTATCATGGAGCAATACAAGAAAATGACAATTGCCATTTAAGCTGGCTCCGTGACGCGCTGATGGCTCAGGTGATACACTATCTCACTAAAAAGGCTCTAACTGATCGTCCAGGTGTCGAATTTGGGCGAATTTGAAATTGATGGAAATATTATTCAATTTCTCACACAACGAAAAGTAAAAATATTTAAAATTACACAGGTATAAATGTTGATTCTTCTTTTAAAGTAAGTCTTTAATATTTTTGGGATGATTTTAAGCTAGGTAGAAGTACGGGGTATTACAGGTTACTTGTTAACATTTCTTATTTTTGTTTGGAAGATGATACTACCAGTACATTATACTTTTTGTGTATTCATACTACACATGCACTTCCTTTTATTGAGTGTAGAGCACTTTTCAGTGACTTCATCCAGACCTCAACTTTAGAGAAGACTGCATTTGACTCAAGGTTGAGCTACATTTTCCTATCTGACTTGAGTCCTCCATTTCATTCTTGCACATTGGTTACTTACTTTAATATTTACAGTGATTTATGGGTTGAACCTTTTGATGACAATTTTGGTAAAATGACATTCTATTTTAGGGATATTAGACTTTTATATTTTCCACATTTGGGTTTTATTGTTAGAATAATTTCAAATTATTGGTTTATATAATGGATCAACTAACTATCATAAATTTTTGGTACGTGTTGTTATTGAGTAATAAAGTTTGATAAATCTCCCACGGAAGGGTTAGTATAGGATCCACTGATGATGACTTTGGGTCGTTACACTAAAATGGTGATGGTATTATAGAATGACATCAGCCATCACAAATTTTCTATTTCAAAATTATTTAAGTATGTCTTTACTCACCTATTACTAGAGTATTAATGAATTTCCCATACCTCTAAGTCTTTTACTCACATTAATACCTCGGGCCCCTTGAATGCAGATATTTCAATAATGATATATGGATTGCTATAGCCTCTCGCTTCCACATACACATAGGATATTGTAACAACTTAATCTGTCATTATTAAATGTCACCTCATAAAGGTAATAGGTTATAGGAATTAAAATACAATCTCAAATTATTATGAAATGATGAAGCTAAAAAATTTGGAACTGGAAACTTTTGTTGAGTTTGTATTATCCCACTATTGTGAGAAATTCCCCTCTATAGTGTCATTGCCATAATAGTTGATAGGCCTATATAGAAGAGTGATGAAACCAGAAATTCATGTACAATTTTAATTTTCCCCTTTTTTTCTCTTAATTATTTAAAAAGTATATGGTATTCTCTAAAAATCCTCCTAGGGTTACCTTAAGGCGTTGGAGCAATGGAGAGGTGGGATTTTGCTTTAATAGAGTAAAACCTAGGGTTTTATCATAGATTTTACATCAAAATTCACTAGCATGTAGTTAAACGTGTGTTCATGTATACATAACAATTGTTTGGCATATAGTAGGCTAGGGTTTATTGAGTAATTTGTACCTGGGATAGAAATAATAATTATGACATAGATTGACTACATATTTCGTGATTAGGGCTTCAGACTTTGTGTTAGGATGGAAAAAATGGATAGAATCCTAGATAATTCGGTGCGAATTTATTCACATTATGTGGTATTGAAATTTCCATTAGTTAATGCATTCACCTTGTAGTTGTTCATCTTTGCATGATTAATAATGGGGTTATACTTAGAAAAATATTAAATCTAGTGGATGCCTAAATATGAGGTGGTTAGTTTTGGTGGATTTTGTAGAATCTATAATAGTTACCATGTAATGACCCATATCATTGTTACACTAAAATAAGAGGTATAAATTTATAGCTAAACTCTCTTTGGTTAATTTTTGAGAATTTAGGGTTAATCTAGGATGGGCTTATTTTTGAGGATCTGATAGATAATCAAAATATGGTATTAAGGTATGATGTAATTAAGGTGTTTAAGGAGCTAATTTGATAGCCAATGAGTATAGAAGTTCATAGCAACTTTTGACACCTGTAAATGAGTTATAGAACATTAGTTATAACATTTATCATGGAAGGATTGGTTCTCACTTTTATGATTTATGGTATGTGTTTTAATATAAGAAACAAATAAGAGAGGTACTGAGTTGCTGACTCAGGCCAGAGCAATACAAAATGTAAACACTATAGTAGTACCTCTACAACTGAATTGAAAACCATAGAGGAAACCTCTGTGTAAATAGAGTGTGTAAATAGACTGAGCCACTGCAGCGGTAATTTATTTTCATAGTGGTAACATGTAGTAAACTATACTTATAAAAACCCAAAACAATTTTCATTCTGTGCTTTTAAAAAAAATGCAATAGCGCTCTGAGAGGCAATTTTTAGAGGGTTTGTGAAGTTTTTAATCTTTGAGGTAAGTGACAATATTCTAGACTTAAATTTATTTGTTTAACCTTAGAAATTCACTAGTAATGGATTAATTGTGGAAATTGAAGTTTAACCCTAGTTCATGGAAAATGATGATAAGTGGAAGGAATGTATATAATATCAATATATAATGATTCTATGGTTTATAATGGGACTATAATAATAGTTGTTTATTCTAATTCAAAGTAAATTAGATGAAGTTGAAGTTCTAGAAACCCTAATATGATTAAATAGAGTAAGTCTACGGCTAAAATCAGTGATTTTTTATCCCTAATAGTTAAAAAGGGATGAAAATTTTAAATGAATATATATTCTTATTGTTATAGATATAGAACGAGATCGAAAGGGTAAAAGTATGGAATAAGGTGAATTTGAGCAAAGGATTTGAGGTAGGCTATGGTTTTGTTGGAGTACTTATACTTTCGTTGTTTTGTGCTTGTTTGTGAATTTAACATCTATGATTGCCTTCTAGCTTAACTTGTAATGTGATGGTTGCATTGCATTTTATTTGTATTTTTAGGTGGAGATGATAGGTAGGTTACCATACATGTATGGATATAATAAATTGTGATAATGGGTCAGGCAGCACGCCGGTATGTTATGATGTTGATGATGAGGTTGAAAAAAGTAATAGGGATGTGTATATCTTTCATTCATGCATTCATTTCCATTCATTGGGTACCGTTATAATGAATATACCTAATGATAAGTTATTGATGAAAATCACCATGAATGGAAGCCTTTGAAAGTAAACTAGTTAGTTGTATTGACATGATGATAAAAGATATGTTAAGTTGTTTGATATAATTGGTTATCAATTATGCTATGATTGTTTTTATACTTACTTGACTTCTTAATTACACATTATTTTTTAAGTCATCCTATGATATTTACTAGTACTTCATGATGTACAGATGCTACATATACTCTTCTTTTATGGAGTGCAGAATATCTTAGAGTAGCTGATACGCAACCTCAGTTCTAGATAGTAGTTCAGACATTGTTCTTGATGGAGAGAACCATGACCGTTCGACCTTTGGATCTTTCCATTTATGTTTATGTCCATCGGGATTGAGTTGATTTTAAATTTCCTATTTCTGATATTTAGTTGTTCCAGACTTAGCTTATGCTTAGATGCTCTTGTATGGTGACTTCAGGTCTCAAGGATTGTAAAAGATAGTGGTTTCTACAATCTATTTGTTTTATGGATGAGAATTTCATCAAATATCATTAGTTATTATGACAATTTCAGTACCTTTTTACAAGCATGAGTTAATATTTTTGTGAATCTGAGGATAACATTTGAGTAACGTAATTGTAGTAAGGTTATCCTATCGTAGTTTAGGGTAGAGGCCTATCATGACCGTTTGGGTAGAGATAAGGATGGTATCAAAGCACTGGGTTCATAGATCTCATTGTACAAGAACAGGTCTAGTAGAGTCTTGCAGAATGGTACAGAGACATCTGTAATTTTCATCTAGAGATTACAAGGCTTTAGGTAAAAAACATTCTTCTTTTGTTCGTGCTATTACATGATTCAAATCGGTATCTGGTGATCCAAATTTTAATCTAATTCTTAAACACTATTAGAACATGGTGAATTCTCATTCCACTAAATTTGTTATAGCATCACCTACACACTAGTCATTTGAGTTATAGTTTGGAGTCATCCTTGAGTTTGAGGCACAACAAGAAGAGAAAGATGCGGAGCAGTGCCTATTAGGGGTGGAGCATAGGAAAATAGGATATTACTGAGATAAAGATTGGAAATTCCTCCCCCACAATAGTATTCTCTTGTCCAGACACAAGATAAATTGAAGGTAGTTTAGGAAACAAAAGATGATAGATTTTGAGAATATGCTGCCACCACTAAATAGTGCAGCTTCAATGACTTTGTCTTCATAGGTGATTTAACTAAGGTTGGGGTTCCTTAAAAGAATATTGAGCGCTAGATACACTACAATGGTTTTAACTACTTTACTACCAATCTTACAACATCTAAGTTTCGTAATACTAACATGGACGAGGGCTCAAAAATGAGAATGTAAGTTAATGGATGATGATCATGTCCCATTTTGTAAGTTAATGAAAAAGAAGCCCCCAATCTTCAAAAGTATATATATTGAGGATTATCTTAAGTACTTGATAGATTGATATGAATGTATGGATAAAATAGGCATAGGTGAGAGATAAAGTATGAAGTTTGTGGAGTTTGTTTCCTTTCAGCTACAAAATGAAGTGAAAAAATTATAGAGAAAATGGTATAGGTCATCCACAGAGTGGGCATAGAATCATAGCTAGGGGTAGCAACCAATCACCATAGATGGAAAATAAGTTAGTAAAATGAAGCTTAGGGTTTTAGAGGTGGTAGTTGGTCGTTTTAGGACAATTCTTTATGCAGTTCCAACTCATCCTATGGTTTAAGCATCTAATATAGTCATCATAGGTACTATTCTTTTATAGCATCATATGGGTTCTGTATTTTTTACCCCAGTCCTACCTTCTCTTATGTTTCTGTTGAATTTGCTATGCATTGGGACTTAAACTATGAATATCTTTATACTTCTATGTATGTGTCTACACTAGTTGGGGTGTATATATGTGTTGATTAGGTATATCACACTTTCTTATGATATTTATTGGGCTTATAACCCTGGCAGACAGTCAATCTAGATATGGATAAATTTGATAATATTTTAAGGATGAGTTGGTTGTTCCGTTTTCATAGTGTTCTTGATTGTTAGGCCAAAATTGTTACCCTAGTGATTCTTAGGAAAGAGAAGTTAGAGTGGAAATGTAACACCCTGAGATCTAATCCCAAGACATCACACAATGCTTATGAACTTGAAGAACCACAAGTTAACCCTTTTCTAATATCTATACCATACACTGCATAATATCTGAAATATATGAGGAAACTTTCCATAAGGTTCAACAACTCTATATATACTCAAAACTGAAAACTGAATACTAATACATCCGTATGAAAAGCCTCTAAAATGTCTGAAATGTGGAGTTGATGGGACAGATGCCCAAATAACTCCGTCAACTAAAAATAAACAAAATTTAAAACAATAATAGTAAACTGAGATTCATCCTCGAAAGAAGTGGACTCACTGCTACTGCTGCTGACGGGGACTGAACTGCTGAGGATAATCTGGATCCTGTGCCTCTGAACCTATGGTTTCAAATAAAACACCATAGTGCAAATGCATCAGTACAGGAATGTACCGAGTATGTAGATGAGTTTGGCTAATGCAAGGGCTCATGCATGCACAATATCTAAACTAAATAATCATGAAAGATGCTGCATGAGAACACATACATGAATGTACCAAACAGGAACACAGTTATCGCAACTCTAGCTAATGAAACTCATGTACCACTTTACTACAGACTGAACTCACTATTGACACTGAGATACTGAATCACTAACTTTTTTTATACTGATAACTGAGGATCTGGATGTGCTTAAATCAAGGACTGTACTCTGATCTTACTACTTTCGACTGACAGAATTAGAGATCAACTTTGCTAACAAATTATTCTGGAAGTGATTATCAATGATAAAAAGTATGATTATATCTAAATCTGACAATAAGAATATTCAATAGAAATCTAATACAGTGATCAAGCCTGTCTTGCGGCATATCTCTGAATATGATATCAATCGACTGTATATGTGATTAAGCCTATCTATCAAGATGGACCATGACTCAGAGAAACTATCTGGAGTTCCTCATAAACATGGTTGACTGTATCTAACAGTCCTGATTTCTGAAGATTGATTTTGAAATTGACACTGAATCTAAAACTAAAACTGTGGGAAGTAGTCACTTAACCAACATACCCCAACCTACCACAGATGGGGTCCAAACTCTACCCCCAGTTGGGAGGTGACAATACTATGCCACGGGTAAAATGTAACCCTCATTGATCAGGTTCTCAAACGAGAATGGTGGAGCCCTCATCTAATAGGTCAAGCCACCTCATCTACCCTCATCTAACAGGTATGATGTCTCTCATCTACCCTCAACTAGTAGGTATGAAATCTCAAACTAGACTGGCTACGTAGTTATAGAGCACAAAGATTGCATCTAAGAATCACACCCTCTACTAGTAGGTGAGTTCCCATCCTTGAGCTTGCTCGGTGCTAGTTTCTACCCCTAACTGAAAGACTCTGACTAAATTCTTAACTGAGAACAACTGAACTAAATCTAATACAGATTATGTTCCATTAAATATCTAACTGAGATTACTTAGTTCCGTATCTGATGGAAAAGACATCAAATCATAGTATCTGACTGACGATACAGAGCTTCAATATATTACTCAAATCACTTCTGTGATTAGAATTGAATCACTTGAATACTATTAGATCTGAGCTGATTAAAGGATTACAAGGGATACAGATATTACAGAGATTTCTGAGATTACTGAGATTTCTTAAGTTTTGCACTTGTCTGAGGATACAGAGTTCTATAGTTCACTAAGTTCTGAGAATCATGCATCAACTGGAATTATCGAGAAACTGACACGGGCTCTAGACAAGAGCTCTATTTTTTAGTATAAATACTCCTAGGACTCAATAGCATAAAAGTAAGCATCATCATTCATTCATCATCTCAAGAATTCATCAATCATCACAATCATTCAAGTATCTTCACAAGTAATTCAGAAATCATGCAATATGTTCATTTCTACAGTCACGAAACATCACCTCAAGCATTTAAGGATCTCAAACGTCTATTCATCATCACAGTCGCTAAGGAGTCACATTAAACATCTCAGAATCATAATTATATAGTAGCGTAGGGGAAACATGCTAGTAGATTGTACTCCCTTCAACAAGGTTTGACCTCAGCTATTGCATACCTATATCAATCTTGACATGTGTTTGGATATCCCATGGCTTGGGGAGACTTCATACTATCACATCATAACTTTCTTGCTAACAACTTGGCATGTATTAAAGCTTAACATACATCAAGAGCACATAATTGGAGGAATTTACAAACATCATATCTCGACTTGTTCACGAGGGTCCTTCAATAACCACTAGACATGACCGATTTTACACCTACTTGGGAATTTCATGCTATCTTGGCACATTTTACTCACTAAGGCATTTTATCAAACCCTAGGGATGCATCGACTAGCTCAAAATTAGGGGCTTACTATTCAACATACTATAATGGACCTTATGCTTCACCTAATCTCTTTATCAAACCTATGGGGAACGTTTTCACTTATTCAACCATTTCTACACCCTAAAGTCATGAACACATCACATAGAAAAACAACTTCAAGAGGATCTATCACAAACATCACATGAATTCCACACACTAAGATCAAATTTTGTAGGCAAACAAAGATCAAAACTCAAAAACACATTAAAAAACCATTTCAACTCATACAAATCATTAACAACTCATAAACATAAACATCTTGTAGTTTTAAAAAGGGTTTTTTAGCTTCTTGGATAATAGGGACCCAAGAATCAACATCTACATACGTTAACCTTTGAAATTGGATGACCTTTAGTGCTTGAAACTTTATCCTCACTTGAAATAAATAAATTCTTGAAGCCCACACTATGAGGAACTTGATTCTTGAAGAAACCTTTACGAATTTATTGATGAATTTTTAAATATTAGGGTTCTTGAATGAAACCCTAGATATTCTTGAGAGAATTGGAAAAGAAACTGATTGAATTAGGGTTTGAATGAAGGTTACTCATATTTATAGAGGCTCAAAAAGGATGGGAAATAACCAAAATGCCCTTGCAAAAATGCCCTTGAATTTCTTGAAAAATATACTTGATGCCATCTGTGATAGGCCATAAGGTCCGTGATAGGCCGTCACGAATGGTCATCAGAAAAGGGGTCCAAATTCTTTATTTTCTACCCAGGGCTGACGACGTCGTCATAAATGTCGTCATAATATGACGAAGTCGTCAAAAAGGTTGTAAGAAATGTGATAGCTCGTCAGAAATGTCGTCACCATTTTCCTGCTTGACATGATGGAATAAAATGGGGATAACTCTTTGTTCCGATATTGGATTTAGGCAAAATTGGTATTGTTGGAAAGATAATTCTAAGATATTTCATTAGATATATATCAAGCTACACATTTATTCATTTAAAACGATTTATTATCAATTGAAGTTCACCCAAATTTTTACGGTCACTAAAACTTGAACGATAGAAATGTTTTCAACTAGACCAAGAGTTAGGAGACCTCTATGATTTTAATCCATGCTCAAATAGATTCCCACATGATTCAAAGTATTTCATACTTGGGAGGATATTTTGGAATCATTTTGACTCAAATTTTTGCTTTACCAAATATGCTCTAAGGCTCAGACTGGAAGAGGATTTTGTAGGGCATTACATTATCTCCCCTTTGAGAACATTCTTCCTCGAATGTCGCTTCATAGATTGAGATTACGGATCAACAAAACCTACTCAAGAAATGGAAACATCTTAGATCTGAACTATGCAACTGGAATGATTGACATTTAGAGTTCTCGCACTGGGTATGCTTATATGATGCATGGAATACTCGACTGATGACACTCATAGCTAAATTCTCATAATACATATGCATATCTGATGCATGGACTCATAACTGGAATGATCTCATTAATACATGAATTAACACACACTGACAAGATGAACTCTTTCTACTAAATGCGCATATCTAATGCCTGAATGTCCGGCTAAGCTGACTTTTGAAAGCACGACTTGACAATGCAACAATGATTGATGCTAACTTTATAAGGAAAACCTGAACATGCATTGAAATGAATCTAATGGCATGTAACATCACAATACCATGGGTTTTATCCCCTTTGGGACTCTATGACCCTCTAAACATACTTCGCTAAAATACTAGAGCGGTGCGCGGAGCACCTACAGACTGGGTCATAATTGACCAATCAAGATCTGAAACTTATGCATGAATCATGCTAACAATAATCTCAAAAAGAGAGAAAAGGATCTATCAATGCATAACATAAAGATGAAGGGCTTATAACATACCTGGGTCAATTTCAAGGGATCTTTTCCGATCCAGGCGAGCCTGAATTGCATACAATCTATTATGAGCTGAAGGATGACTACGCTGACTTCGGAGACCTATCTTAGGATAGTCTCAAACTTTGTGACCGGTCTTGACATATCCAAAGAATACATCACTACCGGCTCTGCATACACCCTTATGATTCTTACCACATTCTCACACAACGGGTAGGTACGAACACCACTAGTACTACTCTGGGCTTTGGAGCTTCGCGCTCCTTCAAATCTAACACCCACAAACACAGGTGCGAGTACACTAGCTAAAGATAGAGCTAGAACTAAAAATCTCTGACCATACTGAGAAATACTACCACCTTGAGACCCTGACTACGAGAAACCATGACTACCAGTCTTGGCTCTCTTACTCACTCTCCCTCTCCCCTTCATCTTATCTGCCTCAATCTGTTATGAATGAATTATTAGCCTAGAAAGATCCATATCTCTTTTAAGCAGGGTAGCTCTAAACTCTTTCAACACATCACGTGATACTCCAGTCAAAAACTTACTTGTACTCACTCTAGGGTCAGCTATCAAGTCGGAAGCATACTTAGCTAATTGGTTAAACTTAAGACAATACACGTACACTATCATAGAGCCTTGCCTTAGGTTTATATACTCTTCTACCTTAGCTTATCTTATTTCTAGCATGAAAAACCTATCTAGAAAGGCACTCTAAAACTCTAGCCAAGTCACGGGAGCTGTATTCTCCTCTCAACATTCCTCCCATCACTACCCAATCTTGAGAAATATCTTTCAACCTATAACGTGCTAAATCAATACTCTCCTCCTCTGAAACATGAATAATATGGGTGATCTTCTTCACCTTCTCAAGAAATAATTGTAGAGCCTCACCTACTACTGACCCAAAGAATTTGGGCGGGTTTATTTTCATGAAGCTATTTATCCTGGCTATAGCAGAATTCCCATCTTGCTGAGGTGGGACTATAGCCTGATGGTTGCCATGAATATTAGTCACCGCATGGGCTAGCGCCTGGAAAGCTGCCCAAAATTCTACATGTGACACACTGTCATTTTCAGGATCTACTAGCAAAGGGGACAGATCATCAACCCTATGGACAAAGTCTCTATGATAATGCATACTCTGTAAATGAAAAAATGAAATGGATTAGACTGAGGATCAACTTTAGCTCATGTTCACTCGCATAAAAAGATCACTGAAAGAAGAGAAAATGCCCCTAAAACATCTTGTACCCTCTTGTACATAAATATGGTACGCTACACACCCATGCACAAAACTCTAATAGATGCGGCTTTTTAGACTCCCTAGGATAATCTTGAACCTTAGGCTCTTATACCAAGTTTGTAATGCCTCAAGATCCTATCCCGAGACGTTACACGGTGCTTATGGACCCGAGGACCACAAGATAACCCTTTTCTGATATATGTACCTATACACTGCATAAGTTTTGAAATAAATGCAGAAACTTGCCATAAGGTTCAACACATCTATACATATTCAAAACTTAAAACTGAATACTAATACATCCGTC
Source organism: Capsicum annuum (assembly GCF_002878395.1). Taxonomy (NCBI): domain Eukaryota; kingdom Viridiplantae; phylum Streptophyta; class Magnoliopsida; order Solanales; family Solanaceae; genus Capsicum; species Capsicum annuum. Next base: position 136,807,684 of record NC_061115.1, read on the forward strand.
TGAAAAGCCTCTAAACTGTTTGAATTGTGGAGTTGTTGGTACAGGTCCCCAACTAACTCCGTCCACTAAAAATAAACAAAATTTGAAACAATAATAGTAAATTGAGATTTGTTCTCAAAAGAAGAGGACTCACTGCTACTGCTGTTGACGGGGACTGAACTGCTGAGGATAATCTGGATCCTGTGCCTCTGAACCTATGGTATCAAATAAAACACCATAGCATAAATGCATCAGTACAGGAATTTACCGAGTATATAGATGAGGTAGGCTAATGCAAGGGCTCATGCATGCACAATATCTAAACAAAAGAATCCTGAAAGATGCCACATTAGAACACACACATGAATGCACAGAACATGAACACAATCATCGTAACTCTAGATACTGAAAATTTCATACCACTTTATCGCAGACTGAACTCACTACTGACATAGAGATACTGAATAACTGACTCCCTGATACTTATAACTGAGGATCTGGATGTGCTTACACCAAGGATTTTACTCTGAGCTTACTACTTTCTACTGATAGAATTAGAGATCAACTTTGCTAATAGATTATTCTAGATGCAATTATCAATGATAAAAATTCTGATTATATGTGAATCTGATGACAAGAATATTCAATAGAAATCAGATATTGCGATCAAGCCTGTCTGGCGGCATATCTCTAAATATTATATCAATCAATTGTATATGTGACCCATCCTATCTGTCAGGATGGTCCATGAATCAACGTAGCTATCTGATTTCCTCATAAAGATAGATGACTGTATCTAACAGTCATAATTTCTGAATATTGATTTTAAAACTAATATTTAATATGAAATTAAAACTGTAGGAAGTAGTCACTTTACCGACATGCCCCAACCTATCACAGGTGGGGTCCAACCTCTACCCCCGATTGGAAGGGTGACAATACCGTTCCATGGGTGAAGACATTATCTTTATGTGCATTATCTTTATGTGACCCTCTTCTATCAAGAGCTTAAACAAGAACGGTGGATCCCTCATCTAACAGGTCAAGCCACCTTACCTACCCACATCTAACAGGTATGATATCTATTATCTACTCTCAACAAGTAGGTATGATGTCTCAACCTACATTGGCTACGTAGTTTAGAACACAAAGATTGTATCTAAGAATCACACCCTCTACTAGTAGGTGAGTTCCCATGTTTGAGCTCGCTCGATGTTAGTTTCTACTCCCAACTGAAAAAACTCTAACTAAATTATTAAGTGAGCACAACTGAACTGAATCTGATACTGATCAAGTTTCTCAAAAGATCTAACTGAGTTAAACTAAGATTACTTAGTTCCTTATCTGACGGAAAAGACATTGAATTATATTATCTGACTGACGATATAGAGATTGAATAGATTACTCAAATCACTTCTGAGATGAGAATTGAATCACTTACATACTATTAGATCTGAGCTGATGATAGGATTACTAGCGATATAGAGATTAGAGAGATTTCTGAGATTACTGAGCTTTCTTAAGTTCCGTACTTTTCTGAGGATATAGAGTTCTATAGTTCACTGAGTTCTGAGAATCATGACTCAACTGGAATTATCGAGAAACTAACACTTGCTCTAGAAAATAGCTCTATTTTTATGTAAAAATACCCCCAGGACTCGATAGCATAAAAGTAAGCATCATCATTCATTCATCATCACAAGCATTTATGCATCATCACAATCATTCAAGCATATTCACAAGTATATCAAGAATCATGTCATATGTTCATTTCCACAGTCATTAAACATCACCTCAAGCATTTAAGGATCTCAAATGTCTATTCATCATCACAGTCGCCAGGGAGTCACTTTAAGAATCTCGAAATCATAATCATATAATAACATAAGGGAAATATGCTACTACATTGTATTCCCTTTAACAAGGTTTTTCCTCAGCTATTTCATACGTATATCGATCTTGACATGTGTTTGGATATCCCATGGCTTAGGAAGACTTCATACTATCACGTCATAACTTACTTGCTAACCACTTGGCATGTATTAAAAGCTTAACATATATCATGAGCACATAATTGAGGGAATTTAAAACAATCATATCTCGACTTGCTCACTAGGGTCTTTCAACAACCACTAGACATGATCGATTTTACACCTATTAGGGAATTTCATGCTATCTTGGCACATTTCACTCACTAAGGCATTTTATCAAATACTAGGCATGCAGTAACTAGCTCATAATTTGAGGTTTCCTATTTTACATACTACAGTGGACCTTATGCTTCACCTAAGCTCTTTATCAAACCTATGGGGAACGTTCTTCACTTATTCAACAATTTCTACACCCAAAAGTCATGAACACATCACATGGAAAAACAACTTCAAGAGGGTCTATCACAAACATCACATGAACTCCACATACTAGGGTTAAAGCTCATTAATATTGTTGGAAAACATAAATCAAAACTCAAAAACACATTAAACATCTATTTCAACTCATTCAAATCATTAACAACTCATAAACACAAAAAAAATTTAGTTTTAAAAAGGGTTCTTGAGCTTCTTGGATAAAAGGGACCCAAGAATCAACATCTACATACCTTAACCTTTAAAATTGGATGAACTTTATTACTTGAAACTTTATCCACACTTGAAATAAATAAATCCTTGAAGCCCACACTATGCGGATCTTGATTCTTGAAGAAACCTTGAAGAATTTATGGATGAATTTTGGAAGATTAGGGTTCTTGAATGAAACCCTAGATATTTTTGACAGAATTGGAAAAGAAAATGATTGAATTAGGGTTTGAATGAGGGTTCCTCATATTAATTGAGGCTCAAAAATGATGGACAATGAGCAAAATACCCTTCCTAAAATGCCCTTGAATTGCTAGAAAAATATACTTGACGCCATCCATGACAGGCTGTCAGGTCTGTGATAGGCCGTCACAAATGGTCACCATAAAAGGGATCCGAATTCTTGATTTTTTTTCCAGGGATGACAACATCATCATAAATGTCATCAGAATATGACAACATCATCAAAAATATCGTCAGAAATGTGACAGCCCGTGAGAAACGTCGTCACCATTTTCCAGCTTGACATGCTGGAATAAAATGGGGATAACTCTTTACTCCATTATTAGATTTAGGAGAAATTGGTATCGTTGGAAAGCTAATTCAAAGTATTTCATTTGATATATAGAAAGCCATCCAGTTTTTCATATACAATGAGTTATGGTCAATTGAAGTTGACCCAAATTTTTATGATCACTAAAACTTGAACGATAGGAAAGATTTCAACTCGAACATAAGTTAGGGGACCTCTATGATCTTAATCCATGCTCAAACAGATTCCCACATGATTCAAAGTATTTCATACATGGGAGGATATTTCTGAAACATTTTGACTCAGATTTTTGCTTTACCAAATACGCTCTAAGGCTTAGACTAGAAGAGGATTTTGCGTGGCATTACAGGAAAGGTACTTCTAAGCCTAATCCTTTTAGGGTTGTGTCTGCAATTCTTACTGAAAAATTAGTAAGGAATGAGTGTAGGTTGTTTTTGACCCATTTTTGGGAAGATAAATCTGTACTCCCTCATTTAGCAATAGTTCTAGTGGTATATGAATTATTAAAAGTGGTTTTGAATGCTTTTATGTTTATGCCTCCAGATTTAGAAGTTGAATTTTATATAGATTTAGCATCAGTGAGTGGACACATTTTTATCCCTCCATATTGTATGGCACCTACAGAGTTGAGAGAGTTGAAAGGGCTATTAGAAAAGAGCTTTATTCGCTAAAGTGTCTCTTCATGAGGTGCTCTAGTGTCGTTTTATAAGAAGAAAAATGTTAGTATAAGAATGTACATAGACTATCGCCGGTTTAATAAGGTGATCATTCGGAAAAAGTATCCTTTACATAGATTAAATGACCTATTTGACTAGATACAAATAGTAATAGCATTCTCTTAGATTGTTTTAAGGGTGGGTTATTATCAGCAAATAATTAGGCTAAAGGACATCCCAAAGACTGCTTTTTAAATTCGTTATGTGCACTATGAGTTTTTGGTTATGTCTTTTAGTTTTATGAATTCCTTCGATGCTTTTATGCGCATGATGAATCCAGTGATTACGCCCTTTTTGGATTTGCTTGTTATTGCATTCATTGGTGATGGATTTGTTTATTCTAAGAGAGATGAATAGCATGAGGTTCATTTGGATATCGTATTAAAGTTATTGAAGGAGAAACAATTGTATGCTAAACTTTTAAGGGAGAATTTTGGCTTTCTTTGGTGTCCTCTTTAGGACATATAGTTTCTAAAGAAAAGGTTATGGTGGACCAGCAGAAGGTTGGGGATAGTATGAATTATGCTCGGATCAATAAATATGAGATAAACCTATACTTTTATATGGTTGGCTAGTTACTACAGCCATTTTATTAAGGGTTTGCTGACTTTTCCTTGCACATGACCTTCCTTATACGAAAATAAGTTTCATTTGAGTGGAGTGACAAATGATAGAAGAGATTTCAAAAGCTGAAAACATTGTTGACATCGGTTCCAATGAAAACCCTACCTATTAAGGGTAAGAATTTTATTGTATATTGTGATGCCTTATGTTTCTATTTAGGTGTTGTTTATGACCATAATGTAATTGCCAATGCTTTGAGACAACTAAAGAAATATGAGAGAAACTCCCCCTCCCCCTTACATGACTTGGAATTTTCAATCATGGTGCTGTCTTTGAAAATTTGGAGATATTATGTGTATGGGGTGAAGTGTAAGGTGTTCACAAATCACTGTATCTCATAACACGTGTTCATCCATAAGGAGATGAATTTGAGATTGAGGTGATAGGTAAAGTTGATTAAAGACTATGACATATGAATCATTTATTAGTCAGATAAAGAAAATATGGTGGCAGATAACTATTTTGGAAATCAATAAGGATGGATAGTCTATCATGATTGGAGGTGTCCAAACGCCTATTAGAAAGGGAAATAAAATCTTTGGCGAGTGGTTTTTGGAGATAGTAAAATACTAGCAATGGAAGGGTGTTCGTACATGTAGAGGATAGGTCCATGTCTATGATCAGATTACAAGTAGTTAGTTTGAGGATAGGAATTTGATCAATCTTGGAGAAAATTTTTTATGAGATGAGGCTAACGAGGCTATTTTTAATGATGATAGGGACTTGAGATTTGAGGTCGGTTGTGTTTACCCCAAGTAGATAACTTAGTCCAAACCATTCTTTTAGAGGCTCGTAATTCCAAACACTTCATACATCTGGGTGGTAACAAGATGTATAGAGACTTGAAAAAACACTATTATGGCATAGGATGAAGCGAGACATTGTATATTTTGTGGTCATGTGTTAAAACTTCCAATTAGACAAATAGAAAAATAATATTCCTAGTTATACATTTCATAGAATGGTCATTGAATAATAGAAGTGGGAGTGGATAACAATGGATTTAATTGTTGGACTTATAATGACCTTGTGGAATGTGACTACATTTGGGTCATTTCATATAAATTGATTAAGTCAACTCTTATTTTTCGGTAATAATTGATTATAACACAAACAAGATTTATATGATTTATGTGAAGGAGATTGTAAGGCTGCATGTAGTACCAATATCAATTGTTTAGATGAGGTACTCAGTTCATTTCCATTTTTTTGGAAGATTTTAATAAGAGTTTGGTTCTATATTTACCTGAGCATCTTTTCACCTAAAGACCAACGGTCTATCAAAATACACTATCCATGTACTTGAATACATGCTTCAGGCTTGTGTTAGGGATTTTTTCAGAGTCAGTGGTACTAATACTTACTATTTTATGAATTTGGCTATAACAATAGTGACCACGCTGGTATTAACATGGCTCTATTTAGGGCCTTATATGGACTTATATTGTAGGAGATACTTCCTAATTGGGTGGTTGATGCATTTGAGGTGAGGTCTTGGTGAACTGATATGATCAAGTACTCCAAAAAAGATTTAGATTAATAAATGAAAAGGTAATAGTGGATAAAAACCAAATGAAGGAATATGATGACAAGAAGGAGAGAAAAAGGAATTTTGATAATAGGGAGAAAATACTCTTGAAGGTGTCACTCATGAAGTGTGTGATGGGATTTTTTAAAAAGGACAAGTTGAGACAATTTACATTGGACATTTTGAGGTGTTGAAGGAAGTAGGGCTGGTAGCGTACTAGAAAGCCTTACCACCTAGAATGTATGGTGTTCACCCATTGTTTAGTATTTCAGTGTTAATGAAGTACCATAGGGATGGTGACTATATTATTTGTTTGGACCAATAACTATATAACAAGGAACTAACCTATGAAGAGGAACCTATATCAATTCTAGCTCAACATATAAGAAAGTTGAGGACATGAGTCATTCTTTCTATGAAGGTTCCGTGGAGGAACTGTAGCATTGAAGAGGCTACATGGGAGATAAAAGAAGACATACCTAAGCGATAACTACATTGTTCATTGTCTTTGGTACTTCCCATTTCATTTGTAACATTTTATTTCCAATTGTCATTTGGAATAAATGAGTGGTAATTTTATGTAACTGTCATAACCCAATTTCTCAGGTCAAGATGGCGCCTACCATAACCCACCAGTAGGCAAGCCAACAGTAGTTTTGAATAGCTTGTAATGGACAACTCAATAATATAATAAAAAGATATGTATTACATGAGGTAATGATCGATAAATAACAAAATCCCAAAACCTGGTGGTATCAGTACAAGATATTCTAAATATAATAAGAGTACAAAAGTAAAATATCAACGGAATTACAAAGATGCAACTTATCTCTACAAAAACATAGAAACTAGTCTAATACATAAGAGAGAGATGAGTAATACTCCGACCATCAGGAGTTCACTTTATGAACCATGGCTGGTCCATATAGTGCACACATCAATGGGGATAACCCATAATATGATTTGTAGGCTACAAAAATATAGTATGAGTACCAAATGAATGGTACTCAGTAGGAAGCTGCCAACTGAGGTAAAAAGATAATGTAGATATATACAATATGTAAACGGAATAGAAACTACACCCAAGGGACATTGTATCATATGGCAAGTCAATGAGATAATAAGGAATAATTGTCCTGCTTATGTCCAAGAGTCTAGTATAATAAGACTAAGGAAAATATGAGGGTGAACTGTCATATTCTAGCTACATTCGATATACACCAATGCTATACTTTATATCCCAGGTCAATATTTGAATAAAGACTGGAAGAAAGATATATAGTAGTATACAAGGTGAAAGAACGTCTATACAATATGAACAACGAAGGAAGGGATATATAGTAGTGCAAAAACATCATATAGCTATATATATATACATATGTATAACCATGAGGTCATCTCAAACCATTAGATCATCATATCCTCATTCTAAGATGTCATTATATTACTATCAAGATCTAAAGCTATAATTCTCAGGGTTTATAATCCACATGGCCAGACTTGAAATAATCGTGCATAATAGTACAATCACAAGATAGAACAGGTCGAAAACATGCCTTAAGTCTTGATATAAGATCAGTGACCATTTTGTCATAAGGTAGCCATAATAATGATCATAACAATGATAAAACAAATATCAATAATAGAATAAATATCCAGCTACTCCAGACAACTGAATACCTAGCCAAGCTTATGCATACACCAACCGCCCCAGACTCGAATGGTTTAATCAACATACAACCACACAAGGCATACTCTTCACCAATATCTATTCAAGTGTCCCATACTTGTTGGTAGACATAAGTGCATACTGGTGATAGGTTGTCCACATATAGGAATGAATGGTATATAATAAATATCAAAATATCAAATCATAATCATCTCCATCATAATTGTCATCATTATGACCATCATTAGCATAACCATCCTCTAGCGTTACTAAGTATCAATAAATCATCAAAGATCCCTCTGGCCTTATCAGGTAATAATTTATCATAAGAATGTCCTCTAGCCTTGTCAGGTATCAATATCATCACCACAATATCCTCCAGCCTTGTTGGTATTAATATGTCACAAGAATATCTTCCGGCCTTGTCTGGTATAAATTTATCACAATAGTATCCTCCTGCCTTGCCGGGTATCAATATCATCATAACAGTGTCCTCTTATCTTTCCCGGTATCAATATATCACAACAGTATCCCTAAGCCTTATCGTGTATAAATATATCATAACAATAATTAAAATATTTTAATAGACATATAATAGGTGCACAAGCTCAAGTGGTGCCAAAAGGAGGGTAAATCTACATGACTGATATTATAGTAACAATCATAACTTTATCATCATAGGACTATCTAATGTGTCTATACTTCCCAACTATTCATTATAAGCTAACCAACATTAATGATTATTAAACCTCTAATTTGCTAGTCATCAGATAACCTCTAATTATTAGTCTAAACAATATCCTTAACATAATCCTTATTCATGGGATAGCAGCTAATCACTATATAACAAGTAGACAATACCCAACATCTAGTCAAGATTTATCACTAAACCATAATAGATATTTATCCACTAATCGACATTATCAACGAATCACCCTGTATCCGTTAATCATTATTAGACAACACATATCCCTTTATTATCTAACCATCTTTTACTAACTAACACCATTCATTAACTATCCATTGTTTACCAACAAATCCTCATTTACAAACTAATCGACATCATAAACTAAGTCATCAAGGTCTTTAGTTACTAAATAGACAACTAGCTACCACATAGCTTAAACCTTAATTAAGAAGAACAATCATAAGATCGTATTTCATATAGAATCACATCAATTACTGATTTAATAATAATGAATGTACCAAATCTATGCATGTCATCAACAACATTCAATCAGAGGAACAATAAGAATCGTACCACATGTTTCTTCATCTCATACCGGAGAGATATTTATACACACACACACACACATATATATATATGCGTATTCATAAACTGTAATTGTGTCCTTTTTAACAATAACCATTTCTTGGATAACTAGTTAATACAATAACATGACAATCATCCAAATACCATGTCCAGAAGAACAACCAGATAATAATTATGACCTTCGGCCAATATATGTATCCAAAACTCATATCGATAATCATATTTGTAAGTTGTAGCATATCTCTAATCACCTCACATATATGAGGCATAATATTAACAAGCATGAAATCATCTCTCAAACTAGAGGAATCTTACATATTTTAAGAATAATATAAATCGACATATAATAGTCTCTCATATAGGAGGCACAATATCAATATATATGTATTCATCTACAAGATATATCAAATCAATAGTTCATACATCATGACTATGGCCACCTCACTAGTCCTGTTATTATTCTTATATGGAATATCATCTCTACAAGCCCGATAATCATAACTAAGAAGAAAGTTATCTCTTAAGCCCAACAATTATAACTAAGACCAATATCATCTATATAGGCTCGATAATCATATTTATAAAGAAATAACATCTCTATGGGCCAACATCACATCTAAGAGGAAATAACCTCTCTATAGGATGACATCATATATAAGAGAAAATAGAATCTCTATAGGATGGCATGGTATCTAAGAGAAAATAGCATCTCTATAGTCCGACTTCATATCTGAGAGAAATAGCATCTATATAAGCCTATATCACATCTAAGAGAAAATAACATCTCTATAGGCCAATATCATACCTAGGAGGAGCGTCATAGCCATAACCAAAGATGCAATTTGAGGAACATCCTAGGAGGAGCGTCATAGCCATAACCAAAGATGCAATTTGAGGAACATCATTGAAAGTTACCTAATAACAAAGTAACCTTATACTAAAGTTTGCTAGTCTAAACTATGCATAGCATCCGCAACTAAGTCCACAAGGTAAACACAAGTCTTGGCCTATATGGGCCAGACAATCCCATTTCTAATCTTCAATTCACATATTTAGGAATAATATGCCCCAATCTAGGCTAAGGTATCTAGTTTAACTTCTAGATGTCAAGTAAGCCATGTCAAAGCCTAAGATAGGATCTTTTGCCAGAAATAAGGGTATTTTAGTCAAATTAATCCACTTTATGATTTCAAAATCACCACACTACCCCAAAAAGATTAAAATATACTAATCAAACTTCCAATGCAAAAAACACATCCCAACCTAGCATTATAACACATTTATGATTCAAGCTAATATAAACTTGGGAGAAGGCAATAGGATTCAAAAAGGGTTATAAACATCCCATCTTATGGGTCTAAAACCATCATCTAATCCTCAATTATCCATAATCAAGGCTAATGCATTCTACTCATAATCAATCCTAACATCAAAATTCTCATACAATATATATCACACATCATCTATGAAGATAAGTAGACAGAAGCGTACCTCAAAGCCGAAACACAAACCTAACATCGGGCACCATATGCTCGTCTTGGCTTAACAATCCCTAAATTGCTATAACATTAATTAAACCATAATCTACTCATCAATATGAGTCTAATAATACTATATTGCCCTACTGTTCTTCGGGTCCAAAATGACTCCAAAACGCCTAAGTGGGTCCTATATACGGAAAATGAGTTTTCCAAACCAACACACAGTTTAAATACCATTAGGGAGTTCTATCCCTAAAAAAATTGGTACAAATTACAAATATTTAGGGGTAAAATCAAGGCTCAAGCCATATAAGGTTTTGGACCACGAAATAAGAATTAAAGAATAAAATTAAAGTTTTCATACCTTCAATTCAATGTTAAGCATGATTAGAAACTAAACCAAGCTCCCTGCCAACTCATAAAACTTCCTCTAAGGTCTGCACTATCTGTTAGGGTTGTGGGACTCAAGATAGTGGAGAAAATGGCCAAATTATTTGCTAAAATGACTAGTTAAAGGACCCTACCCAGGGCCTCAGGAAGGGAGATTGCAAACCGACCCTTGCCGCGATCGCATTCATCGCAATCGCTATGAAGCCAGTATAATCGTAGTAAGCTTATGCAATAAATGACAACTAAAACCTAGAATTTGATTCCATGTTTCGGCCAATTCCTCAAGATGCATCCGAAATCTAAATTTAACAAACAAAAAACGAAGCCATACTAAATTCGACATTACAAACGCGTTGGCAAAGTCGGATTTTCAATATGAGGTTTTTTCAACAAAATATGGCTCCCAAACTTTTATTTCAATTTTCCGACTTTCCAACTAATAGGTCAAAATAAGCTTGGTACATTGGGACCCAAACAAAAGGTCTACCAAGCCTAAAATCGATATTTTGAACCTATTGGCTCAATTGCAATTCGCATCCCAGAATATTTCATTGAACTTTTCGCCCAATAGCCATTTGGAATTAGTGAAGACTTCAAGATAGGTAATTGGCTCTAAAAACCAAACGAACTATCCGATAACTGAACCGTCAGTCCCAACAAGTTATAAATTACTTGGGCACCTATGGAGAAGGTCAAACAATAAAGATAAGCAAAAATATGAAAAATGAGTACAGGGGTTATTACAATACCCACTACTAAAAGTACTTTCGTCCCAAAAATTCAATGGATAGAAAAATTCTCACAAGATCAAAGAGATAAGGTACTAGGCCTAGAAGCCTAGAGTATGACTTCCCCAAAAACATCAGCGAAGAGAAAAACCTCTATCAGATTATGCCACAGGTATCCCTTTTTCAACCAACACCCTCAGCTTAATCCCAAACAGCCAAAACTTAACTTCAACCGCTAACTGAACTCCAATTGAACCGAGAAGGATGATGCATGTATATCAAAACAATAATATGTTTATACCATCGCTAAATCACTATTAATCAATCCATGGTTTATCCAAACCAAAAGCAACCAAAGACATGAGTCATGCCACTGACTCTAAAACCAAATATAACCTTCTTTTACCATTCTGCACCTACTATATACTCTACAAAAAGAGGAAGATCCCCTGAGTTATGTCCACGTAAAATCAACTCAGAGGACTTGAGAACTGAAGTTCACTCGCTGAAAGTCCAAATGGCAAACATGAGAATAGGCTCATAAGGCACTATCTGGTCACATAAATAGAGATAGTTAAGAAAAGCAATCCATGTCAATGCTGCAACTAGTCCAGACAAAAATAAAGTTGAAATCTTGAAGTACTATGTATAACTACTCATCCCAGAATATTCCACTCTAGGATATCTCATCCACCAGGAATGAAGTCAGATTTAATCCAACTCTAGTATATCACTCCATTGATTAAATCATCCAAAATTCCCCAAGAAAGTTAAAATATCAAAGTAAAGACTGAAGTATCCAATATGGGGCCCATGAGATATCATTTGTAAACTTATAAACTAGAATCCAACCAACATCGAGAAGACTAAATAGGTAATCACACAGTAGGCTCAACCAGGTAATAAATTAAATCTAAACAAAGACAAGTATAAAAAAAAGTTGCACGAAACCTCTACAACACAAAGCTAAAATCTCAATACCCAATGTTGAATTGCCCTGTCTCAACCACCCAAACCTAACCTGAAGATGGCTACGCATTCATATTCCAAATTTATTATACTTCCAAATTGCCATTCAAAGGCGTCAAATCAAAAACTTAGCCAAGAAGGCCATATCAATGTCAACTATCTCAAATCAAATTTAGTATCAAAATCTAACATATTTATGATAAATCATGCCAAGCCACAGTAGAGATATATCTGAAGAACAAATATCACCACATGGATAACCACAGACTAAAAATGGATGAAACCAGCCCTATCTCAGCTAGAGGATGCAAAATATATCAACAAAATAGAAATCATGCCAAATTATAACCCACTCCATTTCTGCTGGAGGGCATAAAGTATCCAAAAATACTAAAAAATATCCTAAGGATGAAAACCACACAAGTATTGGAAAATACTCTTGCTACTTAGAGATATGCAACTTTAGGTGACAACTAATCAATCTAATACTCCATCTTACAAAACAATTGCCACTGGTACATATCAACAAGGAGAAACACTCCACCAAGCCTCATTAGGCCATAAAAACTCTGAAATAAGGATTTCCCAAATCCACTAAAGTAGGGACAATAACCACTCGATTCATCAAAGAATCATATCATCGAAGAATAAATACAAATAAAAAAACTAAGGTCAATGTCTAGACCATCATCAAAGGATCAATAACTCAAGCAAAAGAGTATCTAATTTTCAAATTTAAGAAGCGATTATAGGAAATGCTATTTGCCTTTAACTTTCCAACTCCACTAAGCAACACCATATCAAAATAACAAAGTAGTATCAAATCTCCACACTAATAACAAGGGAATACCATCAAAAGAGAACGAACCCAACAAGCCTATGAGATGAATCCACAACATCTCAACACTATCAAAACCTTTATCAGATAAAGTAATAGAGACAAATTATGAACGAACCTCAAACTGATCTATTTAACAAACAGGTCATATAGAAAGGGATAGCTAAGCAAAAGCCCTCACAAACCAGGAGGCAAATCTAAGAATCTCAAACTCAATAATAGGCAATATAACTAAATTGCCAACTCTAGGGTCATAATAGAACCACAAAATGTCAACCTACCTTTGGTATAACAATACATCCCTAAATTAATCTAATAAAGCTAACCAAGAGGGAACAAAGTCAACCTCACCATGATAGGGGAAAGAAATCAACACATTGGTCTATATCTACTCAAGCCATTGAGTAATATCACAAAAAATTGAAATTATAACTAGATATCACTAGTATATAAGACTGCCCAACGAGGATCAAATTCATTAAGTAACAATATCAAATAATATCAATAACCTCATGCAGTGGTAGTAATAACAACAATAATATCAATATCAACATACTAAGCAGGTGGTACCAAAATGAATATAAATTTAATGTACCATATAAGGACAACAATAAGTCTAATGTGCCATGATAAATGGGACTCGAACCCAAAAGCTACAACCATAGGGGAAAATATCCATAAAAATCTACTATATTAACTATTAAAAGAAATAAACCATGGAATGGTCACATAATAATGAATTTAATAACAAGACTCACAATGGTCAATAAGAACTGATTAAGGTATATATATTCATCAATGGGTATGAAGACCCCAATACATATAATAACAGATAAATTCAGGAAATAAAAGCACATCTTTTATAGTGAAATTCACAATCACATGCTTGGCGGGCATACGGAGAATAATTTTGAATGAGTCAAAACTTAGATCGACCAACTAGATCATTGACAGAGGTTCCATGCATACTATTTCTAACTAAAGATCCCACATCATCATGGTACATATTTGAATAAGCTCAATGACTAGAAATCCCATGACAGGGAAACTTTCTAGGTCAGTAGTTAATCTTTTTATAGTCCTAGCAAATCTGCAGTATTGACATGGCAGGGATATAAGCTTAACTCAAATGGATAGAAAACTAATGCTGAGAAAAATGTGTAGAATTATGTCCAGACTTCAAAAATCATAGCCTGTCTTAGAACTCTAGGCTAGTGGGGCATACGGGCTAACTCTAGCTGATCATCTATCTCATACTTAGGCATCCTTTGAACCTGTGTCTCATTGCAATACAACTAAACCAAGATCCTAGAATACTTTGAGATACTACCCCTCATAATCAAGAATGGTCATCATAGCTCAAAGAACCATATATCTCTCCTCAAATATTAAGGGGACTCTGCCCACTATAATCTGCATGACTAATCTAAGAACTACTCGTAGAATGGAATACTATCTTTATAGAGCTGATGGGCTTTAGTGAGGCTGAAATCAATTGGAAAAATACTCACTTCTACATAAAATAACAATAGTACTATACCAATAGCATGCCTCTTTACACAATTACCATAAGTGTCATTACTTGTTCTCTCTATGGTCCTCTTATAATCAACATCCTAAGGAAAGAAAGATTCAGATACATTCAAGTACTTCGATGCTAAATGGGATAATAGTTCTAATCCTCTAACACAATCTTGCACCATTGTCCAGCTCAGAAGAGTGTAGCGTAAGAAAATGCCTTGACCACATGACAAATCCAATCTCATACTCAATACTGGTAAAGAACCCTGATGAACACCAATTGACCCAACTCTAATTTGTGGACTGATCTATGAATCAAACGACATCCATGACTGAGAAAGATAAACAATATGACTTAAATTCCTAATGCTGAACATCGAAGACTATAGTCATGAGTTTTACTAAATCCTAAGCTATTCCAAATTCTTTTTGGTTGCTGCTGAAGATTTTTGATATCCATCTCTAACTCATGTTCAAACATTGCAATGAAACTCTAGAGATACATGTTGAAGTCTTGTCTGCATTTGTCTATTTGTCACATCATCCTTTGGTAATATAATAGAGTCAAATGATGTGTTTGAGTTTCATAGTAATTTAGGCACACGATAAGGAGTTAAGAAGTGAATTTTCTAAAATTACACTGTAGCCTCACGAAGATAGGTTATGGACTTCTCTTGCATCGATTCATAGGACTCTAGTAAAACACTTAGCTCTTGTACTAATAAACCAATGAAACCTAGGTTATGATACCAATTTGTCATGACCTATTTTATCAGGTCATAATGGAGCTTACCATAACCCACTAGTAGGAAAGTCAACCCATAGTTTGAAATAACTAGTAATGGACAATTCAATAGTATAAGAAAAAAATGAGGATTAAATGAGGTAAAGATTGATAAATAAGAAAATCCCAAAACCTGGTGGTATCAGTACAAGAGCTTCGAAATATAATAAGAGTACAAAGGAGAAATTTCATGAGAATTACACTAATACAACTTATCTCTACATTAAAATATAGCAACTAGTGTAATACCAAATTTAGAGATGAGTAATACGCCTATGTTAGGAGTTTATTCTAAGTCTCTAAACCATGGCTACTCCACATGATGCACACATAAAAAATGCTAACTTTACTATGATTTGGAGGCTGCAGAAGTGTAGTATGAGTACCAAACAAATAGAACTCAGTAGGTAACTACCAACTGAGTTCCAAAGATAAAATAGATGTATAAAGCATACAAACAAAGTAGAAACTACACCCAAGAGTCCATAAATCATTAACAAGTCAATGAGATAATAAGGCAAAACTATCCTGCTCATGTCCAAGAGTCTAGCTTTATAAAACTAAGGACAATATCAAGGTAAACTATGTTAATCCAGCGGCCTTTGATATAGGTGTATTTTAAACCATATATCCCAGGTCAATATCCAAACAAAGAGTGGTAAAAAGGTATATAATAGTATACGTGAAGGAAAAACTATACAATATGAATAATGAAGGAAGGGATATATAGTAGTTCCATAACTTCATATAGCTATATGTGTCTAAACACGCATATAACCATAAGGTCATCTCAAACCATAACACAGATCATCATATCCTTATTTTAAGACCTCATTATATTACTAGTAGGATCTAAGCCTATCATGCTCAGGGTTTATATTCAACATAGCTAGATATGAAATAATCATGCAAAATAGTACGATCATAAGATCGAAGAGGTCAAAAACATACCTCAGGTCTCGATATAGGATCAATGGCCAATCTTTCAAAAGCTAGCTATTATAATAATCATAAAAATTATAACAACAATATTAATAACAGTGTCAATAACAGGATATACTGGATAACCAAATGCCTAGCCGAGCCTATGCATACACTTACTTCCCTAGATTTTAAAGGTTCAATAAATATACAACAACACAAGGCATACTCTTTACCCATATCTATGCAATTTTCCCAAACTAACTAGTAGACATAGGTGCATACAGGTGATAGGCGATGCATATATAGGATTGAATGCAAGGAACACAATTTGTATTATAGTATTATCATCATAACTATCTCCATCATAACTGTTATCATCATAATCATCATCAGTTTAATAAATCTCCAGCTATTGCTGGGTATTAATACATCATCACAGTATCCTTCGGCTATGTCGGGTATCAATATACCATAATAGTGTTCTCCGGCCTTATCAGGTATCACTATCATCAACACAATATCTTCCATCCTTATTGGGTATCAATAAATTACAACAGTATCCTCTAACCTTATCTGGTATCTATGTACAACTATAGTATCTTGTAGCCTTGTCAGGTATAAATATTATTATTATAGTGTCCTCTATTATTTTTGGGAATCAATTTATCACAACAGTATCCTCCGGCCTTGTTGGGTATCAATATATAATAGACATCAATACACATATTTATAGACATGCAATAGGTGCATGGGCTCAAGACTTGGAAAAGGAGGGTAAATCTACACACATGTTAGTATACTCACAATCTTAACTATATCATCATAGGAATATCTAGCTTATCAATACTTCCAAACTATTCGTTCTTAGCTAACCAATACTAATGATTATTAAACTACTAATTCATCTATCATCATATGACCTCTTATTATTAGCCTAAATAATATCCTTCACATAATTCTTATTCATAGGATAACAACTAATCACTTTGTAATAAGACATTGATATCCAACATCTAGTCAAGATTAATTACTAGACCATAGTCGTTGTTTATCCACTAATCGACTTTATTAACTAATCACCCTATATCTTTTAATCATTAATAGATAACATATATCCATTTATCATCTAACAATCTTTTATTAACTAGAACCATTCATTAACTAACCTTGATTTACCAACTAATCCTTGCTTACTAACTAATCAACATCATAAACTAAGTCATCAAGTGCTACATTCACCTAATTAGACAACTAGATACCTCGTAGCTTAACCCTTATTTAAGAAGAACATACATAAGATTGTATTTTAGCAAGAATCACATAAATTACCAATATAATAATAATTAATATACAAAAAACTTTGCATACCATCACCAGTATTCAATCAATGGAACAATAAGCATCATACAATATTTTTCTCTGTCCCATATCGGAGAGATGTGTTTACAAATATATATGTATGCAAATTCATAAATCGTAGTCGCATCTGTTATGATGATAAATATTTCTTGGATATCTAATCAATATCATAACACAACCCTCGACCCAATAATATGTTCAAAATAATCACCACATCTTAATCACCACCTTCAGCCCATATACATATACGAAACTTATATCAATAATCATATTTATAAGTCATAGCATATCTCTAATAATCTTAAAAACAGGAGGCATCTCGCATATAGGAGGCATAATATCAACAAGCATGCAACCATCTCTCACACAAGAGGCATGTTACATCTAGGAGTTCTAATATCAATAAAAATATAATAGCCTTTTATATAGGAGGCTCAATATCAATAGACATATATTCATCTAAAAAATATGCCATATCAATAGGTCATACAACATGACTATGAACAAGGTCACTTCACTAAGCCAGTTATCATACATAAAAGGAATATCATCTCTATAGGTTCGATAATCATAACTATGAGAAAAGTCATATCTATAGGCCGAACAAACATAACTATGAGGAATATCATCTTTATAATCACAATAATCACATTTAATAAGAAAAAACATCTCTATAGGCCCACATAACATCAAAGAGGAAATAACATCTTTATAGGATGAGATCATATCTAAGAGGAAATAACATCTTTATAAGGTGACAGAATATCTTAGAGGAAATAACATTTCTATTAGCACATCACATCTAAAAAAAATAACATCTCTATAAGATGACCTTATATCTAAGAGAATAAAGCAACTCTATAGGCGAATATCATATCTAAAAGGAATGTCATAGCCATAACCAGCGACACAATCTAAGGAACATTATTGCAAGTTTTCAAATGATGAAGTAATCTTATACTAGGGATTGCTAGTCTCAACTATGCATAGCATCTACAAATAAGTCCCCAAGGCTAACACAGGTCTTGGCCTAAGTGGGTCAGATGATCCCACAACTAATACTCAATTTATATCTTTAGGCATACTATGTCCCAAACTAGGCTAAGGTATCTAGTTTAACTTCTAGATGTCAAGTAAACATATCCAAGCCTAAGATAGGAACTTCTACTAGAAACAAGGGAATTTTGGTCAACGCTATCCACTTTACAATTTCAATACCACGACACTTTCCCAATAAGAATAAAATATACTAAATATGCTTTCCATGCTAAACCATATCCCAAACTTTCCATTATATTGCATTCATTATACAAGCTAATCTAAACTAGGGAGAAGCCAATAGGATTCTAAAGTGGTTATAAATATACCATATTACGGGTCCAAAATACTTATCTAATCCCCAATTATCCACAATCAAGCCTAAATCACTCTACTCATAATCAAGCCTAACATCAAAATTCATACGCAATATATATCACATATCATCTATAAAGATAAGTAGATAGAAGCCTACCTTGAAGCCAAACATTAAACCTCACATCAGGCACCACATGTACATCTTTACTTCACAATCCCAAAAATACCATCACACTAACAAAACCATAATCTACATATCAATTGAGTCAAATGGTACCTATATTATACTATTGTGCTTTGGGTCAAAAAAATAACACCAAATAGGTCCCAAAATTGGAAAATGAGTTTTTAAGACTGACCAACTCTTCAAATACCATTAGGGAGTTATATACCTTAAGAAATTTGAACAAATTACCTATATTTGGGGCTAAAATCAAGCCTCAAGCCATTTATATTTTTATGCCAAGAAATCTAGAATTCAACAATAAAATTAAAGGATTCATACCATAGATTTGATATTAATCATGATTACACAAGTAATCCAATCTCCCAATCAACTCCTAAGACTCCCTTTAAGGTCTACACTCTCTATTAGGTTTTTGGGACTTAAGACAATGGAGCAAATGGCCAAATTCTCTGCCAATATATCTATTTATAGGAGTCTTCCCATGCCCTCAAGAAGGGCGATCATGAACCCATGCCTTTCATATTTGTAGTCATAACAATCTATATTAAGCCATCATGATCATGTTACTCTTCTGCAATAAATGATAGCTCAAAGTTTGAATTTGATTCGATGTTTTGGTAAATGCCCCAAGATACATGCAGAATGCTATTTTAACAAATCAAATATAATACCATATGAAATTCAACATTTCAGAATCTAAGTTCATTTTAACCGAATATGGGTCCCACACTCATATTTCAATTTTCCAACTTTCTGACGAATAGGTCAAAATAATATTTGGTGTATTAGCACCTAAACCAAAGGTCTACCTACCCTAAAATCGATATTCCAAATCTGATAGTGTAGTTAAAAATTACATTTGTTAACATTCCATAAAAGTTTTCACCCGGTGGCTATTTTTAACGAGTGAAGACTTCAAAATGCTGAATTAGCTCTCTAAACCAAATGAACTGCCCAATAACCGAATTGTATATCCAGCAAGTCATAAATGAAATGGGTCGCTAGGGAGAATCTCAAATAGTAAATATAAGAAAAAATATAAAAAATAACTACAAGGGTTATTATGGTAATAACCCAAATCCTTCATTTAATAAAAGTAGAGGTAAAAATTTGTATGTAAACACCCTTTTGTTGATTTTTGAGAATTTAGAGTTTATCTAGGACTGGATTATTTCTAAGGATATGATAGTTGAATGAAATATGGTATTAAAGTGTATTGTAATATCATTATTTAAGGTGAAAAATAGATAGCCAATGAGTATAGGAGGTTGTATCAATTTTTTGCACCTAAAAGGGTTGGTTCATGATGTTATGATTTTTGGTATATGTTTTAAAATAAGAAAAACTAATGAGAGGTCCTGAGTGTCTGTCTCAAATCGTGAAAATTAATTGTTCTAACAGTAGCAAAAACCATAACAACGACCACCAGGAAAAAGGCATAAACCACTGATGTAGACATTAACCTAGTGTAGGAGTAACACAAAGTAAAATTACATCTTTAAAAATTAGAAAATGTTTCATTCCTCACTTTTTTCAAAAACCACACACTAGAGATTTGGAAGAGGTATTTTTAAAAGGGTTTCTAAAGTATTTCATCTTTGGAGATAATTGATTATGTTATGGACTTAATTTACTTTCTTTAACCTTCAAAAATCTCTATAAATAGATTAATCGCAGAAAATGAAGTTTAACTCTAGTTCATGAAAATAGATAAAAGTGGTGTGAATATGTAAAATTTCTGTATATAATGATCATACAGTGTTAGAAAACACTAATGGGTCTATAATTATAGTTATTTATGGTAATTTAAAGTAAAATCCATGAATTCTAAGATATATAAACCCTAAGATGATAAAATATAGTGAGTTCATGACAAAAATCCATGATTTTTATCCCTACTAGTTAAAAGGGATGCACTATTTAAATGTATATATATTCTTGTTGTTCTAGATCAAGAATCTGATCAAAAAGGAAGAAACATGGAATAAAGGTGACTTTGAGAACATGAAATACAGTAGGGTATAATTTTTTTGTATCATTTAGACTTTTTTAGCTTTATTCTTTTTTGTGAATTAAACATCTAGGATTGTCTTCTAGCATGGCTTGTAATTTAATGGTTTCATTGTATTTTATTTTTATTATGATAGATATGTTGTCATGATAGGTCAGGTACCAGCCTGTATAGATATGATATATTGTGATAATGGATCGGTTACCACATCGGTACGTTATGATATTGATGATGAGGTTAAGAAGAGTAATAAGGATATGCATATCCTATATTTATACACTCGTCCATATGAATTGAGTGAATTTATGAAGATTATACATGATGATGAGTTGTTGAATAAAATGATTATGAATGCCTATAAAAGTAAACTTGAGAGTTGTATTTCCATGATGATACGTGATGTGTTTAGCTGTTTGATATCATTGTTTATGAGTTCTGTTATGATAACTTTTATACTTGTTTGGCTTGCTTACTTGTACATTATTTAGTTAGTCGGCCTGGAATTTTGTGTTGCTTGATCTATTGGTTTATATAGTGGATGGAGTATTTAATGCTGGCTTATTATATGAGTTCCTTCACTGAACAAGGTTTACGTGTTGATTTAATATATTTGGTTTCTTGATATGAACTAAAATTCAGGATTAATGTCATTATTATTGTTTGAATGGATCGTTGAGTGGTCCAATCTTAATGGAATGTTTTGAGATAGTTCTATATTGTCTAGTTTCTTGTGTAATTTAAAATATAGGGGACATAATTGATTGAGTAATGGTTCTTTGAGTGTATGTCTTTTTTGTAGTATGGTATTGACTTGGTATACTGTCTATATTTGACTTATACTGGTTGAACGCTTCAAAATTGTTGAATAAGATTAAATTCCATAACTGAAAGTAAGGCTAGTTAGTTGGTGTCCATTTTTAAATAATGGAATGTGTAGGGTCGGTTTTCTATTGGTTATTCAATTTGAGGCCGAAATGATATGGTGTTAATGTCTTACAACTTAATTTGTATGGATCTAATTGAATCTAAGATACTAGAGTGTTAATGTAAATTTTTATTAATAGAATAATGTTAAGTATTATGTAAGAGTATTAACAACAAATCATTAAGGGTACGAAACCTTGGGGGTTGAGTATCATAGAGCTCATAGTTAATTATAGATAAGGTTTGGCTTGATGTCTTAGCAAATAAATAGTATTACGGTTAAACGTGATAAGAAAAAGTTGTTCTAATTGGTAATACTGGTAATAGCCAAGGGTATCCAGGAATTATTATAGAAAAATATCTTTGACTAATTAACTCTTAACTCATTTTTTTTTTGAATATTCGTGTGATTTAATTTGTGTCAACCGATGATGCTTACTAGTACATGTTGTTTGTACTAGTACAACTCTTATTTCCCCTCTTTGGGGTATAGTCTGATTGCAGAATTAGTAGGTATTTCATACTTAATATAGTAAAGATCTCTAGCAACTTTTTTCCTTATTCCTAAGGTGAAATCTAGCAGTTTGTATCTTCTTGTAGTAGCTCTTATTCCTTGTCCATGTTTACTTTTATGTCTTCTCTTAGTGACTGTTGGATCTATTTAGACAAGGTATCTGGTAAAATTATTCATTTTGTATTTAAATTTTTGGTAAACTAGGTGTAATAAATAAGGTATTTTATTTTTTTCCTATGGACTTCCACATATTTTTTAAATAGGTGGTAAGGGTTCTCCTATTTAGGTAGATTAGAGTAGGAACCCACACATTCCAATTAGCTGGTCATGAAAGATATGTCCAATGTTGATGTATAATATAATAATAAGTCTTTGACTATATATTTAGGTAGTCTTCAATAATGTGCCTCTAATAAAACATGGCTATTGCTTAATAACTAATAGTTTTTTGTACCTTCAACTTGCATTGCCCAGAATCAATCTGCAAAATCCTTATTATTAGGAAATGCTTAAGAGAATTTTCCTATAATTGTATATAAAATTTTATTAAGAATCATCTGATCTATTTCCTTATCATTCCAAATAACTCTTTGATCTTTTTATAGGTTAGCAATTGGCTTCATAGGAGTAAGTTTACTCATGGTTGTTGTTGGTCATAGTGTGGCTGTATAAGTACTTTTTATTGGTCGATTAGGTATGAATTATGGAGAAACAACTCCAGTGGGAAGTTTTTCATGTTATGTGGTTGTGGTAGTCTCCAAAAATAGTAGGCAAATGACTAGGGATAATTGGTGGAGACAAATTGTTTCAGGGTGTAATAATATTTTTCAACAGGATATTTTCTCAATAAGGAAATTTATTCCTTCCTCTTGCATTAGAAGCATAGTAAGGAATTTTTTCAAAATTAAAATGGTTATTACCACTTTTCGTCCAATACATTACTATCATATACGTATTAATTAAATAATATATTTTATTTGTTTATGTAATACCTCAAAAAAATCCAAACCAATATTAGAGCCATGTACCAAGCTCATGCATAGTACATCATGGTTCTTTTATAGTTTTATGAGTAAGTCCGATGTATATTAAGGCTTCAAATAACTCCCAGCTATCAGACGAATCAAAACATTCCTTACCGATTGAATTCTTGAGAAGGATATTGATATAGTCAACTTCAAACGAGCATATCTCTCATTATACTATGAATTTGAGTTCATGACCTATCAAAATATGAATAATTGAATTATATTTCCAATGATATCATGTTTGCCGAAATCCAATATCGAAGCAAAGAGTTATTCCTATTTTACTCTAGCATGTCAGGCTGGAAATAGTGTGACAACATTCGTGATAGCTTATCACATTTGTGACGTCCTATCATGATGGTCGTACGCCTTAGGAATAAACCAGCTCCTAAGTAACGACATTTGTGATATCTTATAACATTTGTCAATCCCTATCACGAAGGTTTTCAGCCTTAGGCAGAAACCAGCTCCTAACTGACGACATTCGTAATAGCTTATTGCATTTTTGACGCCCTATCACAAAGGTCATCAACCTTAGGAAAAAACCAGCTCCTAAGTGATGACATTTGTGATAGCATATCACATTTGTGATGACCTATGTTGAAGGTCGTCATCCTTAGGTAGAAACAAGCTCCTAAGTGTCGACATTCGTGATAGCTTATCACATTTGTGATGCCCTATACCGAAGTTCGTCAGCTATGATTTTTTCAGCAACTGAAAATTTATTTCATAAGAATATTTTGGTCATTTCCTTCACCTTACACAACTTATAACCCTAAAGAGGCATAATTTTTTCCATTTTTCTTCAGTTAAGCATCTCAAAAACCCTCTCTTACGCTCTCAACCACAAGATTAGGGTTTCCATCAAACTCATCTCTCAAAAGCATGATTCAAGCCTTTTTCCAAGATAATCGAGAATTAAGTTTCCCAATCCAAGAACTGTCCAACAAATCATCAAGGTTTTCTTTCTAAGGTATGCGTAGTGTTCATCTATGGATCCAATCCATTCGTAAGCTCAAGAACTATGTTTTAAATATTATTTTGTAAACTTTTGTGGTGATATGAGTATGTACATATTGATGATTGTTGTTTAAGTTTCAATGTGATGTCTAAAGATGTTTTCATGGAATATATATGTTTGTTAGTTGAAAACCATAAACTTTAGGTGGTTTAATATGGTGAAAGTATGAAACCCACCTATTCCTTAATGAATGCATGCAAGGTGTTTGATAAAATGCTTAGAATGCTAGAAATTAATGTTTGTATGGTTCTATGTTGTGTAAATGACAAGTCCATGTTAGCTATATACTTAAATATGAATTCCATGATTTTCGTGTGTTGCTATTATGGTGGTACGAAGCATGTAAGATAATGGAGATATACAATATGTACACGAAATATATCCATGCATTCCCTACAATGTTTAAGATGTTGAATAACTATATGAAATATGATATCCCCTACTCATGATATTATGAATTGTGGACCCAAATCTTATGATCAAGTTATGTCATGTGTGTCAGTTTCCTTCTATTGAGTCCTGGGGGTATTCGTACCCGAAAAACATAGTTGTGTACCTAGAGCCATGTTATGTTGTCACGATAATCTCAGTCCAACTATAATCTATAGAACTCAGTCAGTTATGTGACTCAAGAAACCTCAGAAATCACATGATCTCAGTTAACTCTCAGATAATAGTACTACTGCATTAGTCAACGGAAGTTAGTTAATCTATCTAGGTACAGTTAGTTTAATCATGTTTGGGATTAGAAGTTAGTACCTAGTGAAACGAAGAATGGGAACTCACGTAGCAGTTTAGGGTGTGATTCGTAGCAGTCATCCTTGTGTTTTAGAACTATGTAGCCAGCATAGTTGAGATATCATAGACAGTCAGATTAGGGTTGATAATGTGGCTTAACTTGTAAGTTTAGGGTTCCCATCGTTCTCCTTTCGAATAGTTGCCAGCTGAGAGTCACTCACCACTGTCCTTACCAGTGGCGCGGTATTGATACCCCTTAAGTCGGGGTAGAGATTGAACCCCAGCTTAGCTGTATGCATTATTGGGGCATATCGGTTTAACAACAACCTCTTACAGTTTCAGAATTAGTCTCAGTAATAAAACTCAGATAGGTCTTTAGATTTTAGTATATCAGGAGTGTCAGATACAGTCAAACTCAGTTACAGTACGAAACTCAGAAAGTTCCATCAGATTTAGGATTGTCAGATACAGTTGCCCATCTTATTAGAATTTTAGTATCAGTCATGTTAGCCATCAGTAAACCATGTATTAGCATACAAGACTACCTATCATGCACCAACGATTTCAGTTAATATGTATGCATATTTGTACTCTTATGTTCATATTAGTCAGACAGTTAGCATTGTTTATGCATGTAAACCCTATTTTTATTTAGCCTACCTCACTCGTCTACTCAGTACATTCCCTTGTACTGATGCATTTGCGCTATGGTACTTTCTTTTCATGTTACACCATAGGTTCAAAGACACGATCATCAAATCAGCAGTAGCAGTAGCATTTCTAGTCGAAGAGATTCAGTGAGTCCTTTTCATTCAAGGACAATCTGATTTGATTTATTCATTATTATTTTAGCCCATTTTCAGTTTACGGAGTTAGTTGAAGACATGTTCTTTCAACTCCTTATTCAGACATACTTAGAGGCTTTCAGATTCAGTATTAAGACTTATGTTCAGATTTGATTTAGTTTTCAGCTGTTTTGGGTATTTTTCACCCATATGGATATTATTTTTTGATAGATTCTTTATTCAGTTGAACCTTATGGCCTACATGTTCATGTTTTCCGCATTATTACGTTATATATTCAGTGTATAGGTACATATATCAGTCATGGGTTATCTTGTGGTCGCTTGTGGTCATAAGCACCGTGTAGCATTCCAATTCAAATAATTAGGACGTTATAAACTTGGTATCAGAGCCTAAGGTACAATAGAGTCCTAGAATTTTATAAGCCGCATCTAGTGGAGTCTTGTACATGGGTGTGTTGAGCACCACATTTACGTATAGAAGGTTATCAGATGTTTTAGCAGCAATTCCCTTTCTTTAGTATTCATGTCGTTCTAGTAAACATAATTTCAAGTTAGTCTCTCAGCCTAATCCGCTCTTCTCTTATTTCAAAAACATGCCTCCAAATAGAAAAAATCAGCCAGCTCCTCATCCCAAAGATGCTTTGGGAGAACATGTTTCTCATGCGGAGTTCATGACCATATTTACGCTCTTGCTCAGTCTTTAGCTGCCCAGAATGAACGACCAGTAGTCGTTCTGGCTAACCCAGTGGCCAATTCAACAGTAACTAGGATTTGGGACTTTACCCAAATGAACCCTCCATCCTTCTTTGGGTCTAAGACAGATGAGGATCCTCAAGAATTCATTGACCAAGTCTAGAAGTCCATTCATATCATTGGAGTCGCTTCTTCTCAGAGTGCCGAGTTAGCTGCATACCCATTTCAAGATGTCACTCACACTTGGTAAAAGCAGTGGTTAGCAGAAAGGTTAGAGGATGCAGGTCCTGTTGAGTAGGAAGAATTTCTCACGGCTTTCTTAGGAAGATTCTTTCCCCAAGAGCTGAGAGATGCCAAAGTTCTTGAGTTCATCAATCTCAGGCAGGGAAATATCACGATTAGAGAGTATTCTCTTAGATTTACTCAGCTAGCCAGATATGCCCCTCATGTGGTTGCAGATAACAGCACTAAGATAAGGAAGTTTGTGTCAGGGGTGAATGATAGCGTAGTAAATAAATGTAGGTCTGAGATGCTGAAAGTTGATATGACTTTAGCTAGGCTCATAACCCACGCTTAATAGATAAAGGAGCAAAAGGTTAAGACTAGAGAGAGGCAGAATAAGAGATAAAGATCATGCAGTTTCAGTTTTGCTAAGCCCAAATCAGAGGGAGGAAATCATTCGCAGTTTCGTCCTAAGTCAGCAGTTCCAGCACCTTCCTTCGCTAGTACCCCAGTGTTGAAGTTCAGGGATGGCAACAGAGATTGAGCATCAGGCTCTAAATCTTAGGGCAGTGTTAGCAGTGCCCGGACAAATCACTTTTATCAGACTTATGGTAAGAACTACAAGGGTATTTGTAGAGCTGGTAGTGATGTCTATTTTGGTTGTGGTAAGCCAGGCCAAAGGATTGCGGAATGTCCTCAGCCAAGCCCTCAGGGTTAGCAAAATCGTTCCATAGCTCAGTCCGATCTCCCGAATCAGCAGGGTGCCACCTCTAGTGCTACTAGTGGGCAATGACCAAATAGACTCTATGCTTTTCAGACCCGACAACATAAGGAAAATTCTCCTGATGTTGTTACTGTTACATTACATATTTTCCATGTTCATTTTTATGCTTTTCTAGATCTAGGTGCATCTTTGTATTTTGTTACTCCATACATAGTAGGCGATAACAGAATCAATCTCAAAATTTTAGCAGAGCCCTTTTCAGTCTTTACCCTAGTGGGTAAAACCATCATAGCTCAGTGGGTATACAAGAACTGCCCGGTTATGATATTTCAAAAATCCACATCAGCAGATTTAGTCAAGTTAGAGATGACTAATTTTGATTCCATTCTCGGTATGGATTGGATTCATTCCTACTAGGCCATAGTCGACTGCAGAAAAAGGATAGTTCAGTTTTAGTTCCCGAATGAGCCCATCCTAGAGTGAAAGGGGAGCACTTTGTGTTTCAAGGGTCAGTTGTTTCCTACTTTTGGGTAAGGAAAATGATTTCTAGGAGGTGTGTGTATCATCTCATGCATGTTAAGGATTCCATTTATGAATCTCCCAGTCTCGAATCAATCCCTGTGGTTAATGAATATTCAGATATCTTTCTCAAAGATCTTCTAGGCATTTCTCCCGAAAGGGAAATTGACTTCGGCATAGACCTTCTCCTAAATACTTAGCCTGTTTCTATTTCGCCATACATAATGGCACCAGCAGAACCCAAGGAACTGAAAGATCAGTTGAAGAATCTCTTAGACAAGGGATTCATCAGGCCTAGTGTATCCCTATGGGGTCCACCAGTCTTATTCATTTGTAAGAAAGACGATTCTCTCAGAATATGTATTGATTACCGTCAACTCAACAAAGTCACGGTCAAGAATAGGTATCCTCTTCCTAGAATAGACAACTTGTTTGAGCAACTTTAGGGTGCCAGTTATTTCTCCAAGATAGACCTCAGATTAGGATATCATCAGCTCAGAGTTAGATAATGTGACATTCCAAAGACAACTTATTGTACTCGGTATTGTCACTTTGAATTTGTAGTCATGTCCTTTGTTCTTGCCAATGCCCCTACATCTTTCACGGACTTGATGAACCGGGTGTTTAAGCAGTACATGGACATATTCGTCATAGTATTTATAGATGATATTATGGTCCATTCTCGCACAGAGCGTGCTCATTTAGACCATCTCATAATTGTTCTTCAGACTCTAACAGATCACCAGTTGTTCACCAAGTTCAGTAAGTGCAAATTTTGGCTAAGATCGGTAGCATTCCTTAGCCATATTATTTTCGATGAAGGCATTAGAGTAGATCCTAAGAAATCCAAAATGGTAAGAAACTAGCCTCGCCTTGTCTCTCCATGAGATATCAGAAGTTTCTTGTGTTTGGATAGCTATAACAGACGGTTTGTCGAGGGATTTTCTTCTATTACATCTCCTATATCGATATTGACTCAGAAGAAGGTCAAGTTTCAGTGGTTAGAACTTTACGAGAAGAATTTTTAGGAGTGGAAGACTTGACTTACCTCAGCTCCAGTTTTATCACTTCCCGACGGTTCCGATCGATTTGTAGTATATTGTGATGCATCTAGAGTTGGTTTAGGTTGTGTACTTATTCAGTATGGTAGAATCATAGCCTACGCCTCTAGATGAGAAAGGTGGATGCCCGAAGAAGGCATTTGAGAGTAAGGGCTCATCGTTGAAAAACGTATTTTCTGACACAGAGATTTAGTACCATGCTAAGTGATCTTATGTACTTGACTTTATAGAATTCCCAAATTGGGACTATAGGTAGGAGCCCAGGCTTAGTGATCTCAGGCACTACCATTTGGTCAAGACACGATGCTATGTGATCTTGTGTGTCTCTCCCTCACTTATACTCTAATCTCGGTGGCAACCGAGGTTAGATAGTTGGTGTAAATTATGTAGGGTATTCCACCTAGCTCAGCATTTCATTGTTGTTGAGAAACTATTGCATTACACCCATGTGATTTCAAATGATTTGATACAAAATTTCTTTTAATGTCTCTCAACTATATTTTGTTAAAATATTTTGTTTTGTTTTGATATCTCTGCGTGCCAGTACTTTTGTGCTGAACCCCTCCCCTCTCCAACCTCTCAGGTTCAGAGGCCTAGTCTAGGGGTCAACAGAATCAGTAGATCATTTAGACAGAATTGCAGAGACAAGTGGTGAGCCTTCTATGTTTCGAAAGGTCTTATGTCTTATAGTCCTTTTATCTTATATTTAGTTTTGGGGTCTACTGGGGGCCTTGTCCCAGTTTTCAGATAAACATTGTTTCAGTCATGTAGTAAAGATTTTGCAGACGGTTTTAGAGATGTTGATTTACATTGTGGGACACTATTCCCCATTTTCATTTTCATATGATTCTTGACCATGTTTTCGTTATGTTGTGTTTCTTCCACATTACTTTGATCATATGAATTAGGTGCATGATTACCAGATAGATAGGGGTGTTTTGGGCCTCCATGGTTCGAAATGCTCATCACGGCTAGGCCCTGGTTCGGGTCGTGACAACAATGTAGTGGCCGACTTACTCAGTGGACTATCCATGGGTAGTGTTTCCCATGTTGTGGATAGTAAGAAGAAATTAGCTCAGGAGATTCATCAGCTTTCCAGACTAGGTGTTCTATTAGTCTACTCTTCGGAGAGTGGTCTATGTGTTCAGAGTAGTTTAGAGTCATCTCTAGTTTCCAAGGTGAAACCAAAGCAAGACAGGGATCCTATCCTTGTCAAGCTAAAAGTGTCAATTCAAAGTCAGGAAGTAGAGGTTTTCTCCCAAGGGGGAGATAGTGTTCTTCGTTGTCAGGGTCGTCTGTGTGTTCCCGGCGTAGATGACTTGAGGCAGCAAGTTCTTGTAGAAGCTCTTAGTACGCGATACTCTATTTATCCAGGGGCCACTAAGGTGTACCGCAACATGTGCGAGATCTATTGGTAGAGTGGGATGAAGAGGGATGTTGCAGAGTTTATGGCTAAGTGCTCTACATGTCAGCAGGTTAACATAGAGCATTAGAAACCTAGTGGTTCCATAAAGGAGTTCACTATTCCTACTTGGAAGTGGGAAGAAGTGAACATGGACTTCGTCATGGGTTTACCTATAACACATCTTCAACATGATTCGGTTTGGGACATTATAGGCAGAATGACCAAGTGAGCTCATTTCCTTCCAGTTCATGGCTCTTACTGAGCAGAGGATTACACCAAACTCTATATCATGGAGTTGGTCAGATTACATAGTGTTCCACGATCTATCATCTCAGACAGAGGTACCCAGTTCACCTATCACTTTCGGAAAGCATTCCAAAAGGGTCTTGGTACCAAAGTTCATCTCAGTACAACGTTTCATCCTCAGACAAATGGTCAAGCAAAAAGGACAATTCAGACTCTAGAAGATATGCTAAGGGCGTGTGCAATTGATTTCAAGGGAAGTTGGGATGACCACTAGCCTTTGATTGAGTTCGTGTACAACAATAGCTATCACTCTAGTATTCAGATGGGTCCATTCGAAGCTTTCTATGGTAAGAGATATAGGTTTCTAATAGGTTGGTTCAAGTATTAAATCCACCTATGCCTTAAAAAAATGCATGCAAGGTGTTTGATAAAATGCTTAGGATGCTAGAAATTCATGTTTGTATGGTACTATGATGTCCAAATGACAAGTCCATGTTAGCTATACACTTTAATATGAATTCCATGCTTTTCATGTGTTGCTATTGTGGTGGTTTGAAGCATGTAAGATAATGGAGATATACAATATGTACACGAAATATATCCATGCATTCCCTACAATGTTTAAGATGTTGAATAACAATATGAAATATGATTTCCCCAACTTACGATATTATGAATTGTGGACTCAACTCTTGTGATCAAGTTATGTCATGTGTCTCGGTTTCCGTCCTCGGGATATTCGTACCCAAAAAACATAGTTGTGTGCCTGGATTCTTTGTCATGTTGTCATTATAATCTCGGTCAAGCTATAATCTATAGAACTCAGTTAGTCATGTGACTCAGGAAACTTTAGAAATCTCATGATCTTAGTTAACTCTCAGATAATAGTACTACTCCGTCAGTCAACGGAAGTCAGTTAAACTATCCATGTATAGTCAGTTGAATCATACTTAGTCTCTTCAGATGGGAGTAGAAGTTAGCACCGAGTGAACCCAAGGATAGGAACTCACCTACCAGTTTTGGGTGTGATTCTTAGCAGTCATCCTTGTGTTCCAGAACTACGTAGCCAGTGTAGGTTGAGATATCTTAGCCTGTTAGATTAGGGTAGATGAGGTGGCTTAACCTGTCAGTTTAGAGTTCCCACCGTTCTCCTTTCGAATACTTGCCAGCTAAGGGTCACCCACAACTATCCTTACCAGTAGCGCGTTATTGACTACCCTACAGTCGGGTCAGAGATTGGACCCCAACTTAGATATATGCATTATTGGGGCATGTCGGTTCAACAACTACCCCCCACAATTTCAGAATCAGTCTCAGTAAAAGAACTCAGATAGATATTCAGATTTCAGTATATCAGGACTATCAGATACAGTCAGACTCAGTTACAGTACGGAACTCAGATAGTTCTATCTGATTCAGGATTGTCAGATACAGTCGCCCATGTTATCAGAATTTTAGTATCAGTCATGTTAGCCATTAGTAAACCATGTATTAGCATACAAGACTAGCTATCATGCACCCACAATTTTAGTTACTATGTATGCATGTTTATACTCTTACGTTCATATTAGTCAGACAATTACCATTGTTCATACATATAAACCCTATTTATATTTTGCCTACCTCACTCGTATACTTAGTATATTCCCTTGTACTGAGCCATTTGTGCTATGGTGCTTTCTTTTCATGTTACACCATACGTTCAGAGGCACGAGCTCCAGATCAGCAATAGCAGTAGCATTTCCAGTCGAAGAGATTCAGTGAGTCCTCTTCATTTGAGGCCAATATAATTTTATTTATTCATTATTATTTTAGCCTGTTATTAGTTTATGGAGCTAGTTGGAGACATGTTCCTTGAACTCCTTATTCAGACAGTACTTTGAGGCATTCAAATTCAGTATTTAGATTTATATTCAGATTTGATTTAGTTTTCATCTGTTTTGGGTATAGTTCACCCATATGGATATTATGCTTTGACAGATTCTTTCTTCAATTAAACCTAATGGCCTACATGTTCATGTTTTCCACATTATTACATTATATATTCAGTGTATAGGTACAGATATCATCATGGGTTAGTTTGTGGTCCCTCGAGGTCATGAGCATCGTGTAGCATTCCGATTCAGAAAATTGAGGCATTACAGTTTATTATGAATTTTTGCATATCCTTTAAATAGATAGTAACGATTCTGCTATCTAGGTGGATTAGAGTAGGTTCTCACACAATTTGATTAGTCGGATCGTGATAGGTATGTCCAATGATGATGTGTTATATAGAAAGCAGTCTTTGACAGTATACTTACTTAGTCTTCCATAATTATGGATCTAATAAAATATGAATATTACTGATATGACCCAATCTAGGACCTGGATGTGTTGGTTATTTCAAGTCCGACAAGGATTAGAGACCACTCCCAATACCTAAACCATTGACCACATTACACCCATGTTGGGTTAATTAAGAAAAATAACAAGTTAGAATAATATAAATTTAAAGGCATTATAATAAGTCTATAACCAAAACCAACCTTCCACTACAAAATACCAAACCAATATCGATACCGCCCATGCCCACTGTAGTCCGACAAAGCCTCTAATAAAAATCAAAGAATATTAAATCGCGACATGCTCCTGACCATAGCTAAAACTAATACCAAAGGAATAGTAAATACATAAGGATATCCATAGCATTAAATGGGGTCTTTCGAAGTATGGAAGCTCACCACTTCAGTTTGACTCAAGTGTTTCCCTAAATCACCTAGTCAAAGAGCAGGAAAAGAGGAAATATAGTCGGTTCCTGTAGCGCATTGGGATATAATGTCCAAAGAAGGTTAGCAGAGTCAACGCTAGCATGTAACTTAGAGATAAAAATAAAGTAGTTCCATCAATACAAAACCAAGTCAAACAAATGCACATAACCATATGCAGATACATATGTACCTATATACTATGCCGGGATAGGGAACAAGACATAACATGCACATTAAAACCTTAAACTGGGCTGACTAGATTTATCATCGTAAGTCCACCCACGGGCTATATAGGTCCAGTGTTACCACCTGAATAGGCCCCAGTATGTGCTAGTCATATGAATCAGAGATATTATAAACGACCGAGGGTTCCCTTGTATACTTCGTCCTCCATGATACATATACACGTGAATACACCAGGGGATTCCCTTGTTCCCCACAAAAACAAGGTCATAAAGACCAAACCTCATGTCGGCAAACATGAGTTTCCAGTTTCCATCCTCCATACTTACACGTTCACGGCTTGCTATCACAAGTCCTATTATTTCAAATAAAAGCATTTAACACATAATCGAACCACAATCCTAGGATTCAATTATTAAGTCATTATTAAGTTGTATCTTCATACCGATTACAACTTGCAAGAAATTTCATTATCCAACACTTACAAAATTCCCAAGTTTCCCACAGACTCTATTATTAAAATCTCTTGGGGGATTCTTATTTACCCTATAAGGTTTACATAGTCATTAACTTTAGGGATTCCATAGTACCCCATAAGGTTTTTAAAAGTATCCTTCACCATTGAGCAATTTATACCCTTCATTATTTCAATAAACAAGCCAAGCCAAGTGGTAATGTATCAACCAAAATCAAATATGCAAGTGGGTTGACTATATTACCTGTTTCCAGATCTAAAAAGTTAATTTAGGATACCATTGTACCCTTATTTAAATCCACCATTCCCACATACCCCAATGTTTTTACCAATCACAAATTTAGGGAATATTTTTTCATAAATATCATGGAAGATGTATTTAAAAACTAATATTAAAAACCCTCAAAGCATCGCATGAAATATAATTTAAATCATATGATTTCACAAAATTAACAATGAAGTAAGAGTAACATGATTTAAACACCAAGTAGTATGGAGAGAAATCACTCTTTGAAGCCCCAATTGGTTAATCTCTTTGAAACCCTAAGTGTTATTGACCTTGACGATTTTAGAGTGTTTGAGAGTTTTTTTTGATGTGTTTATGGTGGCTAAGGATAACCTAAAGAGGTTATAAGACATGGGTTTCAAGTTCAAAAAAGGGAAAATATTCAGAATGCCCTTAACTTAAAAGATGTAAAATATATCGCAAATGACTATGAGTCAACCATTGACTCGTAACCCCTCCTTAGAACTTGTAACCATGAATCGTAACCAAGATAATGAACAAGATCACCATACACTATCAACCTTAGTACTCAACAAGCTTACATATACCAAGACCCTAACACTCGTAAGGTCCAGTTGTAGCCAACACAGAACATAATTGGGTTGGACACTAGATATCTTATGATTTTATCTTATGACTCGTAACATATCCTTACGACTCTTAGTAAGCCACTTGTACTCAGGCAGAATCAAGACAAAAAATTACATGCTTTGGTTACGACTCATCCTAATGACTCATCACGAGCCTTTACTACTCATTCACTCAATTCGTACCCAGGATAGAAACTTAACACCATACACTGGTCACCCTACGACTAGGGTCACCTGACACATCAAGGCACCCTACAAATCTTTGGGTCATGTCGTAACAAAGTCAGTAAGCTAAAAGACCAAGAAATGTTTAAGGACCAAAATTTAGGGTGTTTTAGTTCTCCACCACTTTTATCATTCATCCTCGAATGATGGAACAGGGAATCTACCTGCACGATTTAAAACCCCAAACATCACTACTCTTAACTTTAAGATAGAAAAGAAGAATACCAAGGAATTTACAATTTTCCTTTAATAAATACAAAAAAATAAAGATGTCAAGATCAACACATACATTAAGTATAATTTTCTAGAATAGGGTATAGAAACAGATAATTAGACTTCATGTCCTCTTCGACTTCTTAAGTGGCCTCTTTATCCTTTTGGTTCTTCCATAGAACCTTTGCTGAAGCTATGCCCTTAGTCCGTAACCGATAAACTTGCTGATCCAAGATTTCAATTGAGATTTCCTCATAAGACAAGGAATCCAAAATACCAGTATCCTTGATAGAGACATTCATGGATAGATCACCCACATACTTTCTCAATGTCGATATGTGGAACATCGAGTTAACGAAGCTCAAACTAGAGGGAAAATCTAATTCATGTGCAATATTACCAACTCTCTTCAAGACCAGGTATGGGCTAACATACCAGGGACTAACCTTTTTCTTCTTCCCAAATCATATTACTTCTTTCATAGGAGACATCGTTAAGAACACCAATCACCAACCTCAAACTCGAACTTCCTATGCCTCATATTTGCATAGGACTTTTGGTGACATTTGTTGGCTTTAAGTCTATCCCAAATAACCTTAACATTCTTCATGTCTTGGTGAACAAAATTCGGGGCAAATATATCTGCCTCACCAACCTCGAACAACCCAATGGGAGACCTACGCCTCCTGCCATACAAAGCCTCAAATGGAGCCATTCTGATACAAAAGTGGTAGCTATTATTTTATGCAAACTATATGAGAGGGAAATGTTCAACCTAACTATCACTATAATCAGTCACATAAGATCAAAAGATATCATCCAATGTCTAAATAATCTTTTACACTTACCCATCTGATTGCAGGTGAAAAGCAATACTAAGGCTCACCTTTATCCCCAAACCCCTCTAAAATGAGTGCCAAACATGTGACGAAATTTAAGAACCATGATCTAACGTGATAGGAATAGGTGACCCATGAAAGTTTAAAATTTCTTTAATGAACAATTTTGCATAATCCTTCACCATATAATTAGTCCGTACAAGAAAAATTTAAGTAAACTTCGTCATCCTATCCATGATGACCCACATCAAATCAAACTAATTGTGACATTGAGAAAGACCTGTAATGAAATCCAAATTAACCACTTACCACTTCAACACAAGCAACTTAATTTCTTGATACAACAAACTAGGCCTCAAGTGCTCAATTTTCACTAGTTTACACACCATACATTTAGAAACAAAATTAGCAACATCTCACTTTATATTGTTCCACTAATAGATCTCCTTATGATCACGATACAACATTGGCAAACTAGGATGAATGACATAATGCGACTCATGAGCTTCAATCAATATCCTCTATTATAATCCATCGACATTGGGAACACACAAACTCCCTTGGTATCTCAAGATGACATCATCCCTAATCTCAAAGGTCATCACCTTTTGTTGATCCACATCTCCCGTAATCTTCATTAAGATAGGATCCAATACCTATTTATCTTTTATTTCAGTTCCAAGAGATGAAAGTGCCACCTTTTGCACAAACAAACCATCATCTTGCGAGTCCAAGAGACAAACTCCAAGGTTAGAAAAATAGTGAATGTCCATCACAAATTTCTACCTATCCTTATCCATATCAGATAGACTCCCCATTAATAACCTCCTAAAAGTATCAGCAACTATATTAGCTTTACCAGGATGGTAGTAAAGACTCATGTCATAATCCTTGAGTAGCTCAAGCCACTTTTTTTCCTAAGATTTAGCACTTTTTGACTGAACACATATTGAAGGCTCTTATGATCAAAAAAGATATCCACGTGCACTCCATACAAATAGTGATGTCAAATTTTTAATCCAAACACCACAACCAATAACTCCAAGTCATTAGTCAAATATTTTTATCATGCACCTTCATTTGTCTAGAGGTATAAGTCCCCACCTTGATATGTTGTATCAAAATGCTACTGTGCCCAACACAGGCTGCATCACAATAGACAATAAAACTATCAGTGACTTCAAGCAAAGACAAGACAGGAGCCAAAGTTAGCTTATTCTTCAGCTTCTCAAAACTACCCTCACAAGCATCAGGCCATAAGAACTTTTTCTTTTTCTGAGTTAACTTAGACAACAGTGAAGCTATAGAAAAGAAACTTTTTAGAAATCACCTATATTAATAGGGTAAGACTAAGATGCTCTGGATATTAGTTGAAGTCATGGGTCTGGGCAATTTCTTAACCACTGTAACCTTCTGTGAATCCACTATGATCCCATCACTAGATATCTTATAACCTAGAAGAGTAGTAGCGTTCATCTAAAACATACACTTAGAGAACTTAGCATACAAATATTTGTCTTTTAAGGTTTACGTCACAATACAAAGGTGATCAGCATGATTTGCCTCACTCTTAGAGTACACCAACCATCATCTATAATACAACCATGAAA
This sequence comes from Capsicum annuum, assembly GCF_002878395.1. NCBI lineage: Eukaryota > Viridiplantae > Streptophyta > Magnoliopsida > Solanales > Solanaceae > Capsicum > Capsicum annuum. The sequence goes on from NC_061115.1 coordinate 136,846,222, forward strand.
AAACCCAAAAACTAAAAAAAGTGACTAGCTATCAAATCCATAAATGTCATTGGCGAATTTGTCAAAGCAAATGACATAACTAAGAGCTCAAAATGTCTATATCGGATAAAAAAGGTGATCTTCAGGATATCAACCTCCCTAATCTTCAACTATTAATACTTGGATGAAAGATCAACCTTGGATAAAAAATCATCACCCTAAAGTTAATCAAACAAATCGTCTATGCTTGAAAGAGGGTACTTATTCGTTACCATCACTTTGTTCAATTACAGATAATCACTACACATCTGAAGGGAACCATCCTTCTTGCACACAAACAAAATAGGTGCACTCTATGGGGACATACTATGATGCATGAAACCCTTGTCTTGAAGATCCTTTAATTTCTCATTATACTCCTTTAACTTAGCTGGAGTAATTCAATACATTAGAATAGAGATAGGATAACTGTCAAAAACAAGATCAATCTAAAAATCAAACTCCCTATAGGTAGGGACACTAGGAAGGTCATTAGGAAAAGCTTTGAGAAATTCATTCACCATCGGGATGAATTATAGGTAAGGACCCTACAAGTTAGAATCTTTACCCCAGACCAAATAATAAGGCATCCATTGGAAATTAACATTTGGGCTCTATGATATGATATAAATCTTTCCTTAGGCATTAGAGAACCCCCTTTCCACTCAATGATCAGCTCATTAAGAATCTTAAAAATGATCTAAAGAGGCATAGCATATGTGCAACCAGTCCATCCCCCAATATAACATCAAAATCAACTATGTATAATTCAAATAATTCCACCAAAGTCTTCTTTCAACCCATAGATACTGTACAACCCCTATAGACTCTCCTGGCAAGCATATAGTCACCTACAAGGGTAGAAATAAAAAGGGGTCCAAAATATTCTTAGAACCAAAACCAAAATGTACAGCTACTAATAAGGTCACATAACAAAGAGTGGATCCTATATTTAGTAATAATACACATCATGAGAAAAGATTGTTGACATAATAGTAACAACATCAATAGATTCTTTGGACTCCTGACTGGTAGTTAGAGCTTAAGTTATTTTTTACCAGAGTCAAAGCCAAATAGGGCACCCTTTAGTGTAGGAGCTGATGAAGAGGAAACCAAAACCTTGTTTGCCTTAGTAGAAACCTTATTCACCGGATAGTTTCTAAGTATATGCCTTAGCTAACCATATTTGAAATATTTGTCCCTTTCCTCACCATAAAACTCCAACGCAAATGACCTCATAATCTGAATAGAGGATTTGATGGAGATAATTGGTCTTGACTAGCTTGTGATTAGGTACCCTATGCCTTAAACCCACTATCATGCTATGAATAATGATCACCCGATAACTTTTGATAAGGAAGACTAGCTGTAGAGTTGAAACCAAAACTCCTTCACTTCCTCTAAGACCACTTAACACCATCTTTACCACTCTACTGTAAACCACCACCCTGATCAGTAAACCTAAACTTCTTATTATGTATTTTCTCTATTTTAGTTTACTTCTTCTTCTCTTCCTCAACCAGCAGCATAAATACCACAAATCGGGAAATAACTATATCCTTGTTCAACAAGGTGGCCTTACTTTTTAGGATTAAGTCACGGGACAACCCAGGAGTAGATTTCCTCATTCGATCCCTCATGCTAGATACCAACTATAGAGCATGCAAAGACAACTGCTGAATATTTAAGGCATACTCTTTGACTTTTATCCTGCCTTGCCTCAGATTCACGAATTCTTCAGCCTTCACATCCCTAAACTCCTGGGGAAAGAAGAGATTAAGAAAAGTTCTTGAAAAGTCATCCCACAAAGTAGACTCAACATCCACACGCTTGAGTTGCTCCCACTCTTCATACACTGATGTGATACATTCTTCAACTAATAGGCGGAAAACTCTATACCTTTTACCTTAATAACATATATCACACATAGAATCTTTTCTACTTTATCTATAAAACCCTAAGGATCCTTCTCAACCTTCATACGAATTAAAATAGGGGGTTTCAATCTCATAAATTGGACAAATCTAGTGGCCACAGATGAGGGAACAACAAAATTTGTATGCTAATTCTGAGAGGAAACCAACTGAGTTAGCAGATGGATCGATTGGTAAATCTTAGCAGTTGACACATTAGCTTGAGGTGTTTGAGAAGGGACAAGATCAAATAGTAAAGCTCTATTAGGACCATCAGAGCTATTAGCCCTTAACTTAGTCTGAACCCCTAGAGTAGGTCAAGCTCTATTTTTACTATCCTCGGATGAGATAGAAGGATCTCAAAGATACTAGATCATATTGAAGACATGATCTGAAAGGCAAACAAACACAAATTAGAGAGATATAATTCCCTAGACTCTATAGCCTAAAAATAGAACACAAGAAAGAGAATATTTCCAAAATGCTTCATAGCCTCTCTCTTATGAGTGTGGAGTGCTACACACCCATAAAAAAGACTCTACTTGACATGGATTTGCAGAAACTAAATTTACCATGAACTTTGGCTCTGAAACAAATCTAACATAACCTGAACTAGGGTGGATTGATGAAAAACTAATGTGGGTGGACTGGAGATATCATAAATGGCCGGGGAGTCCCTCCTACACTTATCCCTCCATAATACATATATACCTGTATAGGCCTCCTTGAGCTAATTATTATGGCAATATTGCCCAACAAAACTAGTTAGCCCCTCGGCCTAGTGCATGTTAGCTGCATGAACTGGAGATATCATAAATGGCTGGGGATTCCCTCGTACACTTATCCCTTCATAATACATATGTACCTGTATAGGCTTGGGGGATTACCTTGTACCCTACAAGAACATAGTCATTAAGACCAACCCACATGTTCCCAAATATGAGTTTCCAATGTTTATCTTACAGACTTACACCTTCATGGCTATCTATCATAACCCCCCGTAATTGCCCAATTAAAACATTTAACACATAACCAAAGAACAATACCAGGAGTTAGTTATTATGGCAATATTAAGTAGTATTTTAATACCAACTATAACTAGAATGAAATTTTACTAACCCATACTTAGGGGATTCCCATCTACCCCACAAGCTCAATTATTAAATTTCACTTAGAGAATTCATATGTACCCCACAAGGATTTCATAATCATCCAATTAGAGAATTCCATTATAGCCCATATGATTTTTAAAGCAATCCTTAACCATTTAACCATTTACACCATGCATTAGTTGTAAGAAACAAGCCAAGCAAAGTGATAATGCATAAATCAAAATCAATTATACAAGTGGATTGAGTTTATTACCAATTTCCATACCTAAAAAATTAATTTGTGTATTCCATTTTAACCCTATTTCCATCCACTATTTTCTCGCATCCCAATGCTTTTACAAACCACCAAGTTGAGAATAATTGTTTCATAAATATTATGGAAGAAGCATTTAAACAATTTATAATAAAAATTCTCAGCCCATAATTCAAATACTAACATAGATATCTCATGACCGATACCTTAACTTACATACTTTTACAAAATTGACAATGTGGGTAGAGTAACATACCTTAAACACCAAGTAATATGGAGAGAAATCACTCTTGGTAGACCCAATTGATTAATCTCTTGGAAACCCTAATTGTTCTTAACCTTGAGGAATTAAGAGTGTTTAGAAGTCTGTTGGATATATTTATAAGGGATAACAATAACCTAAAGATGTTATAATACGTCAAGTTGGACAAAAGGGGAAATGCCTAGAATACCCTTAACTGAATGCAGGAAAAAAATTACTTGGACTACAATTCAACCATTGACTCTTAACCACTCCTTATGACTCATAACTATGAATTGTAGCCAAGACAGTGACCAATATTCTCATACACTATCAACCTTATCACTCAACAATCATACTGTACCAAGACCCTACGACTCGTAGGGTCTAGCTCTAGTCAACACAGAACTCAATTGATTTTAACACTGGGCATCCTATGATTCTATCTCATGACTCGTAACATATCCTCATAGCTCTTATAGAGCAACTCGTACTCAGAGTAGAATCAGGCCACAAACTTAAATGATTTTTTCATGACTTCTCCTAGTGATTTTCACAATCCTTTATGTCTCATTACCTCAAGTCATATCTAGGACAGAAACTTAACACCACACACTCCTCACCCTACTACTAGGGTTACCTGACTCTTAGGATTCCCTACGATTATGGTGTTAAGTTGTAACCAAGGTAGTGATATCAAAGATCAGGATATTTTTAAGGGCCAAAATTTGAGGTGTTTCAATCACTTAGTTCTCAATATCTCATTGTAGCTTCAATTCATATCTCTCAGAATTAATTGTACAAATCCTAAATATCAGTCCTGCTTAAGAGTATTCATAATGTAGATTTTTTATCATGAATCATTTGATCTACTTCCTTCTCATCCCAACTAACTTTTGTCTCATTTTTAGGGTTGGCAATTGGATTCATAGTAATAATTTTATACATGGTTGGCGTTGGTCATAGTGTAGATGTATAAGTACCTTTTGTTGGGTGATTAGGTATGAATTATGGAGGAAAAACCTTAGTGCGAGGTTTTTATGGTGATGTAGTTTTTGTAACCACCAAAAAATAACTGGCAAATAATTAGGGTTAACTAGTGGTGGCAAAGTGTTTGACAGTATAATATTGTTGTTCAAGCAAATATTTTTCTCAATAAGGAAATTTATTCCTTCCTCTGACATTAGAAGTATACTATGGCATTTTTTCTAAATTAATTTTTTAATTACTAGTTATCATCCAATACTTTATTAAAGTGTACATAATAATTAAGTAAGGTATTTTATTTGTTTCTTATGAGATTCTTTATGTATTTTAAATGGATGGTATGCGCTCTTCTATTTAGGTGGATTAGAGTAGGTGCTCACATTTGTTAGGTCATACAAATATGTCCAATAATGATGTATTGTATAAATAAAAATCTTTCACAATATATTTAGGTGATCTTCTAGAATTGTGGATCTAATAAAACATGACTATTTCATAGAATCTAATATCTCTCTGTAACTTCAACTCGCATTGCTCAAAATCAACTACGCAAATCCTAAATATTAGGCATTCTTTAAGAGACTTTTCTTATAACTAAATAATTTTGTTTTTCATTATGAATCATCTGACCCTATTGTTCATGATCTTCCTAATATTTTTTCTAAAAAATTGTCCTGTCCTTCCTATTGATTATGATATAGTATTTATTATTGACCTAGATCCTTGCTCCCAACATATTTCTAAGGTTCTATATCATACGACTTAAGTTTAGCTAAAGGAATTTAATAGTAAGCTTCAAGATCTTCTAGGTAAGGCTTTTATAAGACCGGATGTATTGTGAAGTGGTGCTCTAGTTTTGTTTGAGAAGGAGAAAGATGGCTCTTTGCAGATGTGTATTGGCTACAGGAAGTTGAATTAGGTGACCTTGAAGAATTAGTATTCTATGCCTCATATTGATGATTTATTTGACAAAATTTAGGGTGCAGAATTATTTTCTAAGATAGATTTGAGGTCTTGTTATCATAGGTTGAGAGTTAGGGTTACGAACATCTCAGAGAGAGCCTTTGTGACTCTCTATGATCATTATGAGTTATTGGTGATGTCTTTAGGGTTGACCAATTTCCTAGAAGCTTTTATAGATCTAATGAAACACGTGTTTAGCCTGTATATGGACTCCTTTGTGATAGTATTTATTGATGACATTTTGGTATATTTGAGAAGTAGAAAGGAGCATGAGCAGCCTTGTAAGATTGTGCTCCAAACTATGACAGATCATTGATTTTATAAAAAGATCTAAAAGTGTGAGTTTTTTCTTGAATCTGTAGCTTACTTGGGGCACATACTATCCAGTGATGGTATTACAGTGGACCCAACAAAGATTGAGGATATTCGTAGTTGGTCTAGACTAACGTCCTATTGTGGTTCACAATTTTATTGGTTTGGCAGGTTACTATAACTGGTTTGTTAAGGGTTTTTCTTCTTTTGTTATCCCTATGACAAGATTAACTTGGAAGGAGGTTCTGTTTATATGGTCTATGATTTGTGAGGTGAGATATTTAAAGCTCAATGATTTGCTTACATTATCTCCTATCCTGACTCTTCTAGTTGAGAGCAAGGGTTTTACTTTCAATTTATCTAATGTTTATTTGTCATAAGTTCTGATGCATCAGGTCTAAGTTATTACATATGCATCAAGCCAGCTGAAGATGCATTACTACAACTACCCTACTTAAGCGTTTGAGTTTCCAGTAGTAGTATTTGTGCTTAGAAGTTAGAGGTATTATTTATATAAGGTTCATTGTGAGATATTAACTGACCACCGAAGTCTCCAAATATTATAACCCAGAAAAGGCTTAATTCAAGGAAGCATAGATGGATAATGTTGATGAAGGACTATGATATATCTATTCTCTATTATTTGTGTAAGGAAAATGTGTTAGCGAATGCATTGATATAGAGGTCAGTGAGTATGGGTATCTTAGCCTTTATTTTAGTTTGGATTAGTTGTCTTTGGAAATCCAGTCCTTAGCTAACTTGATTGTTCATCTAGATATTTCTGACCCTTAGAGGATTATTGTTAGTGTTTTTGCCAAATCTACCTTGTTGGAGAAGATTTAGGGTCATTAGTTTGAGGATATAAGGCTTTATAGAATTCAAGGAAAGGTGTTGAGAGGTGAGTCTAGGAGGGCTACCTTAGATTCTTTGGGTGCCCTAACTTTTGATGGTCGTAGTTGTGTTCCAAGGGCTAGAGATTTGATTCAGGTGATTACTCATAAGGCACACAGCTCTAGATACTCTATGAACCCTGGGATTACTAAGATATATATGGATTTAAGGCAACATTACTTGTAGAGTGGTATGCATAGAGATATTGCAGGGTTCGTAGAATGATGCCTTTGCTGTTAGCAGGTAAACACTGAGAACTAGAGGCCTGGTGGATTACCTTAATAACTACCCATTCTTGAGTTTATGTAGGAGTGAGTTACTATGGATTTTGTAGGTGGATTCCTCAAACACTCCGTGGTTTTGATAGTATTTGTTAATCGTGGATCAATTGACAAGGTCTGCATATTTTATCCCCATTTAAGTTTTGTGCTATTCTGAGATACTAGACCATGTTTAAATTTATAAGGTAGTTCACATACAGGAGGTACCTGTGTCTATCATTTTAGATCGAGACTCTTAGTTTACTTATAGTTTCTAGAGGACATTTTTGGATGAGTTGGGTTCTCGGGTTGAATTTAGCATTACCTTTTATTCCCAGACCGATGGGCAATTAGTGCGAATGATTCAGGTCTTTCAGGACATGCTTCGCAATTGTGTGTTGGATTTTGGGGGGTCAGTGGGACCAACTTCTACCTTTAGAAGAGTTTACAGATAATAAATACTTTCACTCTAGTATTCAGATAGCGCCATTTTTGGCATTGTGTGGTAGATGATGTCGATGACTTGTTGGTTGGTTTGAAACTTCTAAGTCTAGGTCTCATAGAATAGATTTTCTTCGTGAGTCATTAGACCGAGTTTGGGTTATTCAATCATAAGCTACGAGCATCTTAGAGTTATATGGTTATGCTCCACGTACATTATAGCAGTTAAGATTCAGTGGCATCATCATTTAGTGAGGAGGCTACCGGGGAAACAAAACATGAGATGTTCGCCCAGTATTCCTACTTGTTCCAAGTTCCAGGTACGTTCTTATCCTTTACTTTTTCGGATAAAAGTCCTTTTATTAGAGATTATAATGACTCTGACACTCATTTTCCATATTTTCATATATTATCAATGTTTATTGCTTTGCTATAAGTACCCTAAGTGATTTATTACTTGTTAGGATTGATTGTTCGATTTCCAGGTGATTCATTTGAGAATATTAATGATACGAAATATATTATGGAATATTTAATCTAGATTAGTATTGGGAAGTAATATAATTTGTTATCCTTATAAATTGATTTTTATTTGTTTAAAATTCTTTAGTTATAGTACATCTATGTTACTTTATCAATAGGTTAATGTTTCACCCAGGTGCACACGCAAGTGTACATGGTCTCACAAAGTAATATAGTGGCCTTTTGCAAGCCACGTATCGATCCCTCAGAGATGTGTTAACAACTATCAAAATCTAGTTCACGATTATTATCAATTCAGTGAAAAAATAGCCACAAGAGTTTGAAAGTTATAAGTAACTGTAGACTAAAAAATGAGGTAAATTAAAGGCCTTGGACAATTAACTGGGAGAAACCCAGGGTTAACGCTCTTCGAACAATCATACTATGCTATTGATCTTCATTGTTTAGGTTACTTATCTTGGTTGTTATTCACGGGGTTGAAATTAAGAGTATGGTCATCCGAGCGTCTAATCACCTATCTAGCTAAGCCCATAACTGCTTCATTGAGTGGGAATGTAAGAACTAAGTTAAATGCATTCATATTTCATCCCTTAATTAAACCAAATAGGGAACTTAGTTATATTTCTATCCTAAATGAAAATTATAACTTCATTATAAAGATGATTACAATCCTATTCTATTTATCTCCACGTACTATCTTCTTGTTCCTCCGTTCGGGCTCACAGGATGACTGTGGGTATATTTTAATGGTATCTAATCCTTAAAATAGTAAAAACAAGGATAAATTAACAACCAAATATGATTTAAAAAAATCAAAACCAAATCAATTCATAACTAGAGTAATCATGTTCTTGGCCTTAACCCCAAAAATGATGTTTATCCTCCCATGGACATAATAGTAATTATAATGATTGAATACATGTTAAAATATATTTTTAAAAAAAATTAATTTAATAAAACCCCTAATTGAAGTATTTTCCAGTCTCCCTCAAAGTTTTAAGGTCGTCCAAGCTGTGTAACATAAGGTTTAAGGGTATTATTTATAGGAGGACACAAGCTACCCACCTGAACTTAGGTCCGTGCCGCACACCTTATGACAGTTCATAGGGTCCATTACACGTACTTAACATGGTCAAACACTGTAATTGTTAATTTAGGATGTCCCCAAGGGCGTGGCATGGACTCGAATGCATTGCCTAAGGTCTATGGCACGTCAATGACTCCAAAACATTTGTTATTGGTCAAATCATGTCCCATGATTTTGTCCATCCTTTCTAAAACTTATGGTCTTGTTTACACTTGATTTAAATCTTTTTTATCATCCATATATAATTACTATCAACTCATAAAGAATCCTATAGCATCAAACTCTACGTATTAGAGCTTAGAACGACATACAATTCATACTAGTTTTTTTCCTTTTGATCTTTAACTTAGTTTTGACTCTTTGATTTCTTTAATTGAAACTTAAATACTATAATCAAGTTGTCAAACACATAATTATGCATTAATACCCTTAGAAACTTATTACTTACATTAGAATCTATCGAGATGAACTAGAACAACACATAGCTCAAGCTAGTAACACTAGTTTTCTCGTCTAAACTCTAAGTGATCAAATTGATTCCAAACTTGTTTGAAACACACCTTAAACATTATAGTCAAGTAGTTTACTTAGATGCTAAATTATATCATTAATAAATTATTAATCACACAACAAGTCCTAAAAAAAAGGCTAAACAAGCATACATAAGGTCACTAAGGTACATAAATTCACCTCAAATCATCACCCCACACTTAAAGTATTGTTCTCCCTCTAACAACTCTTTACTTTAAGCATCATAATAAGAGGAGAATCCACGCATCTACTACAAACAAGACATTAAATCTAGCACTATAAGGACTACGCAGAATTCATGTTTTTACTCTAGTCATGTTATACATAATTGAAAGCTCAAGAATATTACTCCAAAACGCTCTAGCCTCAAGAATTGACTCACCGAGTTGGAAAACTCATGCATATTTTTAAATCAAAGACATTGTACAAATCACCTAACTATCATAAAAAATAAGCCCTCACCATAAGAGATTTACCCATGCTCACTCACATAGATACAGTTTATTACAAAATGGGTACAAAAAAAAAATTATGCTCACTTTCACAAAGAATTCACAAGTTACACAAGATGAACCATAGGATTTCCCTTAGTGTAGTACTCCACTAATATTAGAATGTTAATACTTAGGATGAAATAGGTCTTTAACGGTTGTAATGTACGATAAGGGACGGGTAGGAACTATTTTGGACAAGTATAGTGGCTATCTTCCCTAAGCACTTTAATACAACACATGAACATTGAGATCATTCTATTAACAACGAATTTACACCACTTCTATATACCAATATCTTTTGTTTTGCCCCATCTCATTCAGCTAATTCACATGCAATATGGAGGGAGTGCTAGTTCTGCACATATTATTCAATTTTGAACAACCTTCATTATTTTCACTACCCAACTCCCAACCACCACACATATAAATTTTCAACACCAATACCTATTTCTTTAGGGATTCACTTTAATTGTTTCCCCTCTTATTTTTCAAACTCCTTAAATTCCTTAAGTTTTCACTAAAGTTATTAGAAGCTTTAGATCAAATTAAGATCGATCAAAGAAGGAAATTAGGCTACGTATGCGTAACGCCCCAAAATTTCCATCTCAAGATGTCACACGGTTCTTTGGGATACACGTAGCCCCAATCTAACCCTCAGAGCCAAACACTATCTCAAGGAACTCAATTCAACAATAGTCATGCATAATAAAGAGATATATCACATCAGGTTCAAGAGAGATACTGGAGAATACTAAACTATTCAACGAAAATATAAATTGAATGTCTTTACATACCATCCCTCAAGTCTGACGAAGACTATATACATCAAAATCAAGGAGCCTTTGGGACAAACTCCCAGCTGGCTCAACAGTACTGAAAGCCATATCAATAAAACGATATCACAAAAATAAAGACACAATCCTCGAACCATAAGGACTCACCACAGAGTCAACGTAGTGAGGCACCCGAATATCACTAATGCAGTTGCGGCTGAGTACTTGAACCTACATTATGAGAAAATATAGCCCATAGGAAAATATGTGGGTCAACACTTTTGAATGTACTGAGTATGTGGGTGTGCATGCAATAATGTAACTATCATCATCAATTTCACAAAAATATGCATATGTACAATGATGAATCACTTGGCTTGAGTTAGATTGAAACATACCTTTCATGATCTCATTGTAAATAAATCATATGATAAAAACCTCATAAATCATCATAAACAACTCAACTCAAGACACAAGACTTAGAGTTACTCGGTAGTTCAAGAAACTCAACTCTTATGGACATGGGAGGTTCTTATAAGTGACATAAACCATGTGAGCTACATGGAGTCTAAAGTTTTGCCCTCCTAAGGAGAGAACCCTACATTGGCAGGAGTGTCGTACCCTTGCCAAGGAGTACAACCTCAATTTAGTGATCACAATCACATACTCGGCCTATATCCCACAAATATTAATATCAATCCTACGGTGGCACGTAGTTTTGGAGGAAATACAACATTTCCCGCTCAGTGCTAAATACTACTCCCAGACACAAGCTCAGAACACGTCAGGAAATCCACCACAAACATCACAAGGGTCTATCATGAAGATCAAATCAAATCTCTTTCTAATTTATCAAATAATAATCAATTTATAGATACCGAACTTGACTCAAATCAAATCAATCTTTCTCAATATCAAAATATGTCAATTCATTAAATTATGGAAACATCAATAACTTTGAGGAAATATCAAGACTCATTGTAACAACTCAGTCTCATGAATCAATATACTTAATAATTCAATTTATCATAAAGAATCTTAAATCTTGACATAGATCTTGAAAGCACTTGAAATATAAACTCATGGTAGAAATATGAAATTCACAATAATAATTATCAAGTCGTAACTTGGGAATAGTAAAATAAGCATGTATAACAAAGCTTGAACAATTTATGTTCTCATAGTCTCATGATGATATAATTTGGCTATAAACCCACTTGCAAAATCATATAAATCCATAATAGAAATCAAAGCTTTGGGCAAAAGAATGAAAGGATCGCTCTTGTTCAAAACCCCACATACCTTAATCTTTGAAATTGGATGAATTCTAGTGCTTAAGACTCTATCCGCACTTGTAATAAATGATTCTCAAAGCCCACACTATGACGAACTTGGTTCTTGAAGAAATCTTAAATATTTATGGATGATTTTTGGAAGATTAATGTTTTTGAATAAAACCTTAGATATATTTTCTTAAGAGAGTTGGAAGAGAAAATGAAGAAATTAGGGTTTGGATGGGGATTCTCATATATATAGGGGCCTCCAAAAGATGGAAAAAGATCAAAATACCCTTGCAAAAATGTTCTTTCATTGCTGGAAAAAATGGCTGACTACATTTGTGACAAGTCGTCGGACTTGAGACAAGTCGTCACGAAATGTCATCACAAAAGGGTGGAATTTATGACTTTCTGCTTAAGGGTGACGACATTTTGTGACAAGTCGTGTCAGACTTGTGACAAGTCGTCACAAAATGTTGAAATTTGTGACTTTCTGCTTAAAGTGACGACATTTTGTGACAAGCCATCAGACTTGTGACAAGTCGTCACAAAATATCATCACACAATTTCTAGGCTGACATGCTGGAGTAAAATAGGCATAACTTTTTGCTTCGATACCGGATTTGGGTGAAATTGGTACCGATGGAAAGGTAATTCATTTATCAATCTATTGGTGGGTCATTAGCTCAGAGTGTTTTAGTGTAACAAGAGATATGTTCATTTGAAGTTTTCTATGCCAAAATCCTTCTCAAGAATTTAATCGATAAGAGATATTTTTATTCACCTAATCGCTAGGACATCTTTGAGGGATTAATACACATCACCCTTGATCAGAAAATAACCAAAGCAGTATAATTTATTTATCATGATCTTAAGTCATGGTGGCACTATTGGTTAGAGTTATCGGGGTATTACAATATCTCCCCCTTAGAAACATTCGTCCCCGAATGTTGCTGGATAGGCCAAGAACAAGAAAACAATGAGAAAATATAGCTGGAACAACTCACTCAAAGGAATTCACTCTATACCTTTGGATACTATACAAAATACATGAATACATGATGGAAGTAGACACACAGCTGAATCTTTAATGAGAAGGGGGCGGAATAAAGAAAGAATAGTACCTTCTACTCGCTCCAAACACTGAAAATTGGTAAGGGTACTTGGCTCGTATATCAGCCTCGGCTTCCTAAGTAGCACCCTTACCAGATTGATTTCACCAAAGCACTTTAACCAAAGGAACTTCTTTGTTCCTTAGCCTAGAGATCTGAAAATCCAAAATCTTAACCGGAATCTCCTCGAATGAAAGGCTATCCTGAATATCTAAGATTTTGGAAGAATCAACCACGATAAAATCACCAATACACTTCTTAAGAATAGAAACATGGAATAGTAGATGAATGCTAGAAAACTTCGTATGTAACTCCACATCATATGCTACTTTCCCAACACGACTCAGAATCCTGTATGGACTAACATAACAGGGACTAAGCTTTCCCTTCTTCCCAAATCTCTTCATTCCTTCATAGGTGAAACTTTCAAGTGCACCAAATCATTAAGATTAAACTCAAGATATTTTCTTCTCACATACACATACGACTTCTGATGACTTTGAGTGGTCTTCAATATTTCTCGAATCAACTTAACTTTTCTATGGCCTCGAACACAACATTAGGCCCAATCACAGTTGTTTCTCCTACTTTAAACCAACCTATAGGTGATCTACATCTTCTCCCATACAAAGCTTCGAACGGGCCATCTGAATACTAGCATGGAAACTATTGCTATACACAAATTCAATCAATGTCAAGTGCTCATCCCAGCTACATTTGAAATCAAGTACAAATTCCCTCAATATGTCCTCCAAAGTCTGAATTGTCCTCTCAGCCTGACCATCAGTCTGCGGATGAAAAGAGGAACTTAAATGAACTTAGGTACTAATACCCTTCTGAAAGTCTCTCTAAAACTATGATATAAACTGAGTACCCCTAGCTGAGATGATAGACAAAGGAACTCCATGCAATCTAACTAACTCATGGATATACAATATAGCATAATCCTCAGCTGTACAAGATGAATACACTGGCAAAAAATGAAATAATTTAGTCATCCGGTCTACAACAACCCAAATCAAATCATGATAAAGACAAGAAGGAGGCAAACTAATTACTAAATCCATATTCACTTCTTCCCACTTCCAAGTAGGAATGCTAAACTCTTGCATTAAACCATCGGGCCTTTAGTGCTCAACCTTAACCTGTTGATTAGTTAAAAACTTTTCCACAAATCCTGCTATATCTTTCTTTATACCGTTCTACCAATAGATTTCTCACAATTCGCGGTACATCTTGATAGCACCGGGATGAATAGAATATTGCGCGCCATGCGCTTCAACCATAATTCTCTTCCTTAGATCATCAAAATTGGGAACACATAATCTACCCTGCAATATCAACACACTATCTCCCCTTTAGGAGAAAACCTCTATCTTTTGGTCCTTAACTGACTCCTTCAGTCTGACCAAACTAGGATCTCTGTCTTGCTTCTTCTTTACCTCTGCAACCAAAGAGGACTCAGAACTACTCTGAACTAACATACTCCCTTCAGCGGAATCAAGAAATCTAACACCCTACCTAGCCAAACGATGCACATCATGAGCCAATTCTTTCTTATCATTCTCTACATGAGCTATACTACCCATAGATAACCTGCTAAGAGCATCTACCATAATATTGGCCTTGCCCGGGTGATACAACACACTTATATCATAGTCTTTTAGAAACTCTAATCATCTTCTTTGTCTAAGATTCAACTCCCTCTGAGTAAACACATACTGCAGGCATTTGTGATCAGTAAACATATCAATACGAACACTATACAAATAATGTCTCCAGATTTTTAAAGCAAAAACTATAGCTTCTAATTCAAGATCATGAGTTAGATAATTCTTCTCATGAGGCTTCAAATATCTAAAGGCATAAGCTATAAATTTACCTCTCTACATCAACACACAACCCAAACCAACTCTAGAAGCATCACAATACACCATAAAACCATCAGTACCATCGAGTAAACCTAACACTGGGGTTAAAGTGAGTCGAGTCTTTAACTCATGAAAACTCTTCTCACAGGCATCTGTCCACTGGAACTTAACTTTGTTTTGGGTTAATCGGTTTTGAGAGATGCAATAGAAGAGAAGCATCAACAAAATAGTGGCAGTAACCAGCTAGATCGAAGAAACTCCTCATATCAAATGGGGAGGTAGGTCTAGGATAATTCTTTACAGATTCTATCTTTTGAGGATCGACTCTAATGCCTTCGGTGGAAACAATATTACACAAAAAAACAACTGACCTTAGCCAAAATTCACACTAGCTAAATTTAGTGAATAATTGATGATCTCTTAGAGTTTGCAAGACAATTCTAAGATGGTCGGCATGATCATCCTCTCTTTGGGAATACACAAAAATATCATCTATGAATACAATGACAAACATATTAATATATTGATTGAACACTTGATTCATGAGGTCCATGAAGGATGATGAAGCATTGGTTAACCCAAATGACATAACGAGAAACGACCATAATGGGTTCGGAAGGCTGCCTTTGGTATATCATAGTCTCTCACTTTAAGTCGATGATAGCAAGATCTAAAGTCTATCTTTGAGAAATAACTTGCACCTTATAGCTGATCAAATAAATCATTGATTCAAGAAAAAGGGTACTTGTTCTTGATAGTAACCTTGTTGAGTTGATGAAATTTAATATATATATATATATGCATTGTACCATCTTTCTTATGCACGAATAGAATAGGGGCACCCCACGAGGAAACACTGGGTCTGATAAAGCCTTTGTCTAAGAGATCATTGAGTTGATCCTTCAACTCTTTAAGTTATACAGGATCCATATGATATAGAGAAACAAAAATAGGCTGAGTGCCAAAAAAGAGAATAATCTCGAATTCTATTTCTGTATCAGGTGGGACCCCTGGGAGATCTTCCAAGAAAACATTGGGAAACTCGTTAACAATCCTAACTAACTGAATAGTAGAAGTCTCAGAATTGAGGTCTTTCACTCGAACTAGGTGATAGATACAACACGTGGAAATTAACTTCCTAGCTTTGAGGTAGGATATGAAATGTTTCTTCGAAGTTACAAAACTCCCAAACTACTCAAAAATGGGCTCGTCAACAAAACTGAAACTTGACCACTTGAGTATGACAATATATAGATACATAGCTCGAGTGAAGACAATCTATACCCAAAATATTGTCAAAATTAACAATATCTAGCTCAATCAAATCAGTACATATGACCCGATGAAGGACAGTGACAGGACACTTCTTAGACACTTTCTTAGCAATAACAAATTCTCCTACCAGGGTAGAAACCAGAATAGGCTCAGAAATCCGTTCAGGGTCTATCTTTAAATTTATAACAACCAGAGGTGTCATATAAAAGAAACTCAAACCGGGGTCCATCAATACATACATATCAAAATAAAAGACACAGAGCATACCAGTGACAATATATGGAGAGTTCTCCTGCTCCTGGTGAGGTGGTATAGCATAGAAGCAATGTTTGTGTGAACTGCCAGTAGTACTCGAAGAGGCACCATAAGGAGGAACTGGGCAAACTACGGGCGGGAGGGCACTGGTATCCTGACTCTGGGGACGAGCATCTTAACTCCTCTTTCTAGCATATGGATAATCCCTAAGTTGGTGGCCTAACTTGCCACAACCAAAGCAACCCATCTAATCAATAAAACACTCAACAAAATAATCTCTTCCATACTTGGCACATAAAGGAGGACGAGGTCTGTTACTTACACTTTCCTGAGACCTGGATGGGATAGGCCTATTCCCTTGCTCCTACCTACTTCTAGGTGCTGGAGTACTAACTGAGGAAGGTGTGGGCATAAATGGTTGTCTCTGGAATTGAGGGCAGTTCCCTCCATAGAGTATGGACTAATCAAATCCCTACTGCTCTGATCTAGCTCTTTTATTCCCTCTTACTCTCTCCCTCTCTTTCACCTTACCAGCTTTAATCTATTGGGCATGTATAATCAATCGAGAAAGGTCCATCTACCAATTAAACATAGCAGATCTACACTCTTTCACAATGTAACTCAACCCGCCGATCACGAACTTTCTCATGATGGTCCTGGAGTCAACCATCCTACTAGGAACATATTTGGATAATTGATTGAATATAAGACAATAGTAATTAACAGTCATGGAGCCTTGTCTCAAATTTATGAATTTATCTATCTTTTCTTCCCTCATCTCAAGAGGAAAGAATCTGCCCAAGAATGCATCCTAAAATAACTGCCAAGTCATGCGATCGGCATCCTCCCCTCTACTCTTTCTCTACATATCCACCTAATCATATGCAATATCTTTCATTCAATAGGCAACCAATTCAATACTCTCCTACTCAGTCACGTAATCTGGGTGATCTTTCTTACTTTATCCAAGTACATCTGTGGGTCTTCACCAACCTTCAACCCACAGAACTTAGACGGATTTATTTATATAAAGTCACAAACTTGAGATGCAGTAGAATTATTCTCTTGCGGAGGCAGAACAGTAGCTTGGGTGTTAGCTTGAGCATTGGCGATAACTGCCTGGGCTAGCGCCTAAAAAGCTGCTAGGAATTCCGCATGAGACACATGCTCGTTCAAGAGATCAACAAGTTGAGGTTGCTCATTGTTTCTCTAAGCTAGATAAGGAGGCATTTTCTGTTATAAGAGAGCACGAGTTAATTATTGATAAAGAGACAGTTGTAGGCACGATAAACTTTAGAAAGAAATAAATGACTTTTTTTAAAACATCCCGTAGCCTTTTGCTCATAGAAGTGGCGAGCTATACACCGATGATCAAGAATCTACTTAATGCGGCTTTTCACACTCCCTAGGACCTAGGACTCCTTAAACCTTAGGCTCTGATACCAAGCTTTTAAGCGACCCGAAATTTCCATCCCAAGATGTCACATGGTGCTTAGGGCCATACACTAACCCTCGGAGCCAGACACTACCTCAAGGAACATAATTCAACAATAGTCATGCATAATAAAGAGACATATCACGTCGGGTTCAAGAGAGATACTGGAGAATACTAAACTGTACAATCAAAATATATAATGAATGTCTACACATATCATCACTCTAGTCTGACAAAGCCTCTATACATCAAAATCAAGGAGCCTTTGAGACATACCCCCAACTAACTCAACAGTACTGAAAGCAATAACAACCAAACCATATCAGAAAAATATAGACACGGTCCTCGCATCATGAGGACTCACCACTGAGGAATCTTAGTGAGGTACCCGAATATTGCTAACGCGACTGTGACTGAGTACCTGAACCTACATTATGAGAAAATGTAACCCATAGGAAAACATGTGGGTCAGCACTTTGGAATGTACTGGGTATGTGGGGATACATGCAACAATTTAAATATCATCATCAATTTCATGAAAAAATGGATATATACAATGATGGCTCACTTGGCTTGATTTAGATTGAAACATACTTTTCATGATCTCATAGTAAACAAATCATATGATAAAAATCGCATAAATCATCATAAACAACTCAACTCTTCAACTAAAGACTCAGAGTGACTCAGTAATTCAAGAAACTTAACTCTTATGGACATAGGAGGTTCTTATAAGCGACATAAACCATGTGAGATACATGGAGTCCAACATTTTTCCATTCTAAGGAGAGAACGCCACATTGGCGGGAGCATTGTACTTTTGCCAGGGAGTACAACCTCAATTTAGTGGTCACAATCTCATACTTGGCCTCTGGCCCACAAATTTCAATACTAATCTTATGGTGGCACGTAGTTTTGGGGGAAATACAACATTTCCCGCTCAGTGCTAAATACTACTCCAAGACACAACCTCAGAACACATTAGGAAATCCACCACAAACATCACAAGGGTCTATCATAAAGATCAAATCAAGTCTCTTTCTCATTTAACAAATTATAATCAATTTGTGGATTCTGAACTCGACTAAAATCAAATCAATCTTTATCAATATCAAAATGTATCAATTCATGAAATCATGGAAACATTAATAACTTTGAGGAAATATCAAGACTCATTGTAACAACTTAATCTCTTAAATCAATATACTCAATAAACCGTTTTGTCATAAAGAAGCTTAAAGCTTGACACATATCTTGAAAGCACTTGAAAGATCAACTCATGGTAGAAATATAAAATTTACAATATTAAATATCAAGTCATAACTTGGGAATAGTAAAATAATCATGTATAACAAAGCTTGAACAATTTATACTTATAGTCTCATGATGAAGTAATTTGGCTATAAACCCACTTGCAAAATCATATAAATCCATAATAGAAATCAAAGCTTTGGGCACAAGAATGAAAGGATTTCTCTTGTTCAAAACCTCACATACCTTAATCTTTGAAATTGGATGAATCCTAGTGCTTGAGACTCTATCCGCACCTGTAATAATTGATTCCTGAAGCTCACACTTTGAGGAGATTAGTTCTTGAAGAAATCTTGAATATTTATGGATGCTTTTTGGAAGATTAATGTTTTTGAATGAAACCCTAGATATATTTTCTTAAGAGAATTGGAAGAGAAAATGAAGAAATTAGGGTTTGGATGGGGATTCTCATATATATAAAGGGGCTTCCAAAAGATGGGAAAATACCAAAATACCCCTACAAAAACATCCTTTAATTGCTGAAAAAAATTGCTGACGATACTTGTGACAAGTCGTTAGACTTGTGACAAGTCATCATGAAATATCATCACAAAAAGGTGGAATTTATGACTTTCTGCTTAAGTGTGAGGACATTTTGTGAAAATCCATCACACTTATGACTAGTCATCACAAAATATCATTACAAATTGTTGGAATATGTGACTTTCTGCTTAGGGTAATGGAATTTTATGAAAAGCCGTCAGACTTGTGACAAGTATCACAAAAGGCCGTCACACAGTTTCCCGACTGACACACTAGAGTAAAATAGGTATAACATTTTTCTTCGATATCAGATTTGGGTGAAATTGGTACCATTGGAAATCTAATTCAATTATCTATCTTTTGGTGCGTCATGATTTGAAAATTTCTTAGTGTAACAAGAGATATGCTCATTTGAAGTTGACTATGCAAAAATCCTTCTCAAGAATTCAATCGGTAAGGGATGTTTTGATTCACCTAATTGCTAGGACATCTTTGAGGCCTTAGTACACATCACTCTTGATCAGAAAACAACCAAAGTACTATAATTTATTTCTCATGAGCTTGAGTCATGGTGGCACTATTGGTTAGATTTCTTGGGTATTACTGTATAAGGCTACCAAAAAAACAAATAGCTTTATGGGGTTAACTAGGATTATGCATAATGGTAGGTCAAAAGAGGTATGAAACATTTCTATCAAAGAAATGTCTATATCATATCCTAAACCCACAGTCTTTATTTCACTTTGCGCACACACCAGGCACATGCTCAACTCAAGTAGTCTCATCATAAAATCTCAACCAAGCAATAGAATAAATTCAACATTAAGACTAGTACAAGATTCATAAACTAGAGCCTAGGAGTATCAAAAGTAATAATTCACATAATCAACATGCTCTTTACATACCAAACGGCTTGCATCATACAATCACACATAGAAACAACAAGAACATCCCACTTACCTAATTCAAAAGTTTTTAAAATTTACTCCTAAATAGAAAAAAGATACTAGGTTCAAAAGGTTCCTCTATGGAAAAGAACAAAACAAACTACCACGGGGTGGGTGCAGTGTGCACCTACTAGACTAAACCAAACAACTTAAAACTAAAAAGAGAAAATCATTTTGTAAATTTTTTCAAATTTATCCAAGAAACCAGAAAAACAACTAAGAGTCAAGACCCTACAACATCACTTCACCTGAAAAAATAGGAATTTCACCACCTACACTTAAAAATTTAATTTATCCCTAAAGTATATGTAAAGGGAGAAATTTAAATACTCCTTGTGATCTATAATCCCAGCTAGTAGCATCTTCATACATCAATAGTGTCTGAGGACCCCAGACGTAGTTTTTTTTGTACTCCTTAGCTCAGGTTTAAAATACTCAGAATTCCCATCAACCTGTGACTCAACAAAAAAAAATAATGTGAAGTAAAGATTAAATATTAAAAATAAAACCTACGTAAACTTGGGTTGCCTCCCAAGAAGTGCCTTATTTAGTGTCGCAGCACAACCCACATAAACTTATTCCTCCATCTTGAGGATATAAATTTCACCCCAACCTCATATCCATCTTTTTGCTTTGCTTATAGGATGGTGGTATAAAGATGAAGAAACCAAGTAATGGATCGTGCATTGTAAACCATTTGTCCTTGAAGTGAGTTATGCTTTTGTGTTGCTTGTCTAGTGCAAATTTAAGAATATAGGATTTTTGTTGCTCATCTTCACACTCTTCCACTATTTTAGATGACTCCAAAGACATGTCATAATCTAAAAACAATGTAGAAAAGTGCTTTAAATGAGACTCAACTAGTCCCACTTTCAAATAAACACCATACACATCACACCAAATCTTATTTACCTTCTAAATGTCAGTCTCAAGCAAACGATGATAGTTAAATTACTAAAATTCTTATGTCTTCTCCACAGATTGGCTAGTATCCACGTTGTCTAGAGAAGGTCCCAACCACTCATTTCCCTAAGAATTTTAACGAAAAGCCTTTTGGTATGGTACTTCAATAAAAAACAACAATCACCATCACTCGACCACCATCTATCCCAGGCTAATATATCAGGAAGTGTGATAGAAAAGTAAAACAAAATAAAAGGAAAGAATAATAAATTATCCACAAATCATTATAGAAAACCTATAAATAAAACAGTTGCCTATTTGTATGTCCCCGACAATGGTGCCAAAAACTTGTTGCATCAAACCATACACACAACTGCCTGTGCTCTCACCATGAATGTAGTGGCCTTTTAAAACCCATGTATCGATCCCTTAGAGACTTGTGTTGAAAATTATCCAAATCTACTTCAATATTATCATTAATTTAGTGAAAACGTAGCCACAAGAGTTTGAAAGTTATAAGTAAGCATAAACTTAACAATGCGGTAAATTAAAGGTCTTGGACAATTAATAAGGAGAAACCCAGGATTAAGGCTCTGCAAAAATTATACTATGCTATTGAACTTCATTGTTTAGGTTACTTATCTTGGTTGTTGATTCACAGGGCTGATATTATGTTTATGGTCATTCGAACCTCTAATCACCTATCTATATTAGCCCCACAACTATATCATTTAGCGGGGATGTGATATTTAAGTTAAATGCATTCATATTTCATCCTGAAAGTGAACTAGATATGTTACTTAGGTATATTCCTATTCAAAAAATAAATTATAACTTTATTTTGGTGAAGATTACAATCCAATTCAATTTATCCCCATGTACTATACTCTTGTTCCTCCTTTCAGGCTCATAAAATGACTATGGATATATTCTAAGATGAGATAAAAATACAAAAATGAAAACAACACATAAACACAAGAAAACAATGGAAAACATGACAAATAATTAAAGGATCAACAAAGAAAAAAGGATAGATAGATTGACACAAATTGATAAAAAGAAGACAATCGAGTGGTATATTAAACCCTAAGACCTTCCTATCGATTACAAATAAAAAAAATGATGAGTGGTTAATTTACCACTCAATCGTACTCCATATTTGTGCACGTTACCACATTTTTAATTGATAAGAGAGACATAATTTTGATTGAATGCACTAATATCCAAATTTTGTAGACACAGACATAATAAGAAGGAAAAGTGTGGATAAGAGCTAAATAGAGAATAAAATGGAGGAAAAAAGTGCAGCTAAAGACCTGCAACTGAACATGACCGCTGTTATCATGATCGTAGTCTATGGGACACTATTCCAGTCAATAAAGATCATTCATCTATTGCGATCTTGTGAGCTCTATTGTAGTCGCGTAGCCGCTATTATGAAAAAACGTGTGCTATCACGACAACACGAGATTTTTTCAAGGGGTATATATGTAATTTCAGTGATCCAATCCAAAATTTTCCCTAAATAAGACTCAAACCCTCTCATCATATCATCATAATACAATCCCTAAGTTTGGAAACTTTTTCTAGATCTAAGCCTCTAGTTGGAGAAGAAAATGTAGTATAAATTTTGGGTGAAAAATGCGTTGGAATATCTTCCAAGTGAAGCATTAGCTAACTACCATTAAGGATTTGTGAATTTTCAAAGTTGATGTAACATTCACTTAGTCTTTCATAGATCTAATGAATTGAGGTTATTAAGTATGCCTGGCTTACTCTTTCTATGTGTAGCTAGTTCTTCCACTTGGGATTATTATTGTTTAGGGTGTAAATATGTGTGGGACATTATTTATTTGTGCTTTTTCTAGTTTGTGATATTGGGTTCCATTATTTTTTGATTAAATTTATAAGCATTTATAGGTGAAATGCCTTAAATACCTAAATTGGGTTTATTGATGAAAATCCCAAGCTCTTGAAAGCCTAAACCATCCTTGAAAAATGGATTTGGGTGAACTTTAGGAACCCATATTATCCTTGAAAGAGGAATGTGGGAACCAAGATAATAATAGATAACTTAAGAGCATGGTTGGCTAATTTTCACAATTTTAGACATAAGGGTGATTGTGAAGTTGACCATACTTAGGGCACCATTCTAGAAATAGGGGCACCTAATTGAGGTATTAGGTTGTTTTGATTGAAACACTCATTAGGTCCTCAAAAGGGTTAATAAGTAAGACCCTTGAGGTATTATTGACAAACTATCCTCAATTAGTTTCAACCTAGCCTACCACATTACCGACATTTAGAATATCCATAAAGTTATCACACGCCCATCCATAAGTTTTCCTTAGGAAAGCAAAATTCCAAGATCCGCGCCTAATTGATTAACCTCTAATTAAATTGAATAAAAACCCAAAATCTCAAGAATAATTATAAAAGTATTGTAAGAATGTGTATTCTATAACAAGAATATGTAGCCTGATAAAAGGTAAACCCTAGGGTGTTTATAGTATCTCCTAATAACATAAAAATCCTAATAAAAATGGGAAAGGTAAAGTTATGTCAAAAATCGGTACGACTTGGTCTTCACTCATACTAGTATCATACAAGTCGTACCCTACCCTCTCATATCCGTTTGTGTGTCTGAACTCCTAATGTTTCAACTCTTTCTTTAGTATATGACTTCTGTTACGAGTCATACCTAAGTATACAACTCGTTTCCTTCACTTGTATCAACTTGGGACTTTTGTCTTTTAAATATTTGAACGCTGATTTGTTTATTACTTCCCTATTCGAGTCGTACTCAGATATCCGACTTGCATATTTCTAAGACTTCAATTCTTAGGTGTTAGCTTAGATTCTGTTATGCTTATGACTTCTCTATACGACTCATTCCCTTGCTTACTTCTTGGATAATTGAGTCATATTTTCCCTATACTTTGTTTTTTAGATCGGCTTTCGGTCCTGTTTTGTATATGATTCAGTATACGAGTCGTGTCGAGTATTTATGACTTGCTTGCTAACTTGTACCTTAATAAGAATTGGTTTTTTCTAGGTCTTTTTCTTTTCTTTTCTTTCAAACACAATAGATCTATTATACCTGCAATATACACCAAAGTGCATCATATCTAACAGAATATCCAAAGTTCATGCATAAATTCATGGTTTTAAGCATCAAAAGTGGCATGCTTCCATGACACATCAACACCCTCAACTTAGACTTTTGCATGTCCTCAAGAAAAAGAAAAACTAAACGTAATTTTTGGATACAAATACGATGCTTAAATAGGAAAATCTTAAGCTACCCATGGCATTGATTTTGAACTCGATTTCAATCTTGTCATTCCCCTTCTAGTTCTATCTTTTAAAACTCAAACTGCATAAAATGATTTAGCATACATAAAAATATTAGTGAATCTGATGATGGCATTACATTAGCAATAGACAATCGTTCATAGATACAAATTACATTCACAAATAATCTAGCAACCTAAAAACATAACCCATGTGTACTCATAGTCAAGGAACTCTCATTCACTCTCAGTATATACAATTCAATTTATTCTGAGATATAACAAATGACTTTCTCACTCACAAAGAAGTATCACCACTGTATACAAAATACCATACGCTTGTTTTTGTGCTTTTTTTCTAAGTTTTCAAATAGTAACAATTGGATCACTATAGGACTTTATTTGACTTGTAACGTAGGATTGGGGCTGGTTTGATATATTTTGGGATTTATTTAGTGACTAAGCCTCCTTTACACTACACGTTTCTCAGGGTCCACTTATTTTTCCATTTATTCCTTTTAATTTAAACCATTATGTCTCCCATTTTATTTTAATAATATTCTAATTGGGCCAGGTGTGGTTTTCTAACTTTCATTTTTCCTTTCGTTTACTTTTGCTTTTCATTGCACTTTTTTTTTTAATTTTCACCACACCTTCTCAAATTTCAACTATTTTCATTCTACACACTTTCTTGATACTAGTTTTCTCCTATGCACTTCTTAATAGACACCCTCAACTTAGGCTATTTGCCTGAGTTGAGATGCACGGTGTCCATAGAAGAACAGGGCCAAACACGTTCATTGTAAGGTAAATGGAAAGGTGAAATAGGTGTAAACAACAAAATTTTATCTATTGAGGCTCAAATATTTGGATTAAAAGGATTCATTCATTTTGTTAAGGCATTTTAGGCTCAAGTGGACTTACATAAAAAGGGCCTATGATAATCTCATACTTAACTATCCTAGACTTAGGTAAAAGCAACTAGGAAAATTCTAGATATCGGAACACGAGGAACTCAGTATACCTAACAGGAACTTGTACAGGGCTACATTATTAGGTACTAGTTATCAGCTATGTAGCTGTTTGTCTCTGATTATTCTATTGCTAATCCTAATGCCATTTCTATATTCACAACAGTCTCACACACAGTCATAACAAAAATTGGTTTTGTAGGATGTCAATGTTTTCAACATAATTTCCTTTAACACAAATCTAAACATATTCATCTCAAACGAACATTGTTTCCACATATCAATCAAAGGCACAATTTTTTACTATAAATGATTTTTTTCAAAATCCTAAAAAATGTCAATCAAAAAAAATCTACCGCCATAGGCGAGCTGATTTTCTCCCTATCTCACACTACCAGAAATTAGCCCTATGGCAACGGTTCAAAAAATGTTGCAATAGATATAAAAATCATTGCCATAGAGCTACCAAAATGATTTTATAGGTATTGTGTATATGGGAGTCGGGATAGACCTATCGTAACAACATTTGCAATGGTTACAATAACCGTTGCAATAGTCCTATCTATTGCAACGGTTATGGTAACACCTATTGACACGGTTCAAATTATCTATTGCAACAGTTCCTAACCATTGCAATAGACTCTATTGCAACGGTGCAAGATGTTACAATAGACTCTATTGCTACAATGAAGAACCGTTGCAATAGATTCTATTACAATGACAAAAAAACATTGCAATAACCCTATTGCAACAATTATTGATCTTTTGCAATATTTTTTCCACCTATTATTTCAGCTAGTTTAAATACCAATTGATATATATATAGAGAATTATATTAATACACAATTATATATACACATCACAACAAAATCTTTCATTAATAATCCAAATTAAAATATCCACAAAACTAGTAATCTAAATCGAAAAGCGAAATGTTAAAATCAAACGGTCATTAGTTTTCCCATAAAGTAGCAAGTTCGGGTGGTGATAAGTTTCACAAAATTAAATATCAAAAAGATCGATACTAAAATATCTATCAATAATACAAAAATTTTCTCAAGGTCAATTTGTTCATCACTTTTTTCATCTCCTCCTTCATTTTGAACTTCTATAAAAAGAGAAAAAATAATCTCAATTAATAATTAAATGACAACATATTTAATTTTCAATTAGAACATAGAAGAACACCTATAAATAGAGCGAGCATAATCAATCTTAATAGGAAATGAATAAATTATTTATACAAATGAATAAAAGAAATATAATTCATGAAAACTAAATGAAGAAACAAAAACAAAAAGTGAAAGGAATAATTAGTTACTCAAGAAAACGAACAAATTTATACCCAAGAATAAACATACAAATGAGAAAAACCTCACCACAATTATAGAGCAACAGATGCAAAACATGAAAGGGGATACTGAAATGGTGTACAATTTGCAAAGTAAAGTTGGTCAAAGAGAATGCTATACATATATGAACATATATCAAGTGTTCAATTGGTAAAGAGTTTAGTTATGGTATCTTAGTTCATCCAAATAATATACTATGAGGATATTTATATGCTATTCGCTTATTTGAAATAAAGATGAAGGGAATCATTATTTCGACCATTGTAGTTTTAAACATCATTTAGCTCATGTTTGAGCCAGGACAAGCCCTCACTTGTGGACAAGTAGAAACTTCTTTGGCACCATGCATGCCATACATTCTTTATGCATTTAGATACAAGTTTCAGAAGTCATGCGGATGCCAACATTGAGAATAGTTATACCAGTTTCATTACTTAAAAAAGGAAAATGTAGGAAAAACAAACAAGTAACAGTGCTAATGATCCTATTTTATAAAAGGTTAAAACACAAGAAGGCACTACTCGACTGCGAAAACACTTCCAAAGTAAACAAGAAAATAAGTTAATTCCCATTAAACAATATACCATGAGGAGTTTGACATTATTTGCACAATTCTATAATATGCATAGTAGTTTGTGATTCAGAACCTTAACTATTCAACCTTAGCAGAAATTTCAAAACTCCACATCTATATTTCATAGGACATTTCATGGATAAAATAACATTTAACAATCATCCTTCAAAATAGACATTCTCATACTGAAGAAGAAGAAGAAGAGGAAGAAGAAAAAGAAGAAGAAAGGGCGAGAAGACATTCTCATAATTTCCCGTTAAGGGTCAAATACTGGATGTACTAGTGCATTTTTGACATTGTACAGTACCTTCTAGCATTACAAATATCTGTATTGTTCTATTCAAGCTAGCATATAGATGGGAGAGTAGATAATAATATCTAAGCAAGCTCAAAAGCATTACAAATATTCAAAATGCAACACACAATTGAGGAGCTATTCAGATCAAAATCTGATGAGAAAACCAATGTTTAGTGACTAAATGAGAGGTGTTGGCCACATTTTTGGTTCAGTGGCAGGTGCATTTTTTGGTGAAGATAAGACTGGTTCAATTTCTAAAGACTCATCACTTATTAATTTAGAACCTGTAAAGTTTCCTAATCTTGTTAATGCAAATATCTTCAAGTACCCTAATAGTATGCCTAGTTTTACTACTGGTGAGTCTATTATACCAGCAAAAAGAATGCAGTAGGTACTTCTTATGTCTACCAAGGCAGAATTAACTCTTGATACTTTACTTAGGTTTCATCTACTAGATGAGTTCGATGATGGCAAACCGAGTTGCAGAAAATGTCTTACAGTTCATAATGAGTATTAGAGGAAGCCCCATACTTGTATGCACTTGGCCTACAAGTTATTTCAGATACCAAAATGCTAACAAAAAGCTAAGTCAAGCAAAGTAGAAAAAAATAGAAAGTCGGCAAAGACGAAAGAGAAGATGAACCAATAGAAACTAAAGATGGTTTTACACTCAAAAGTTGGGGGGGGGGGGAATTTTACCAATGAGATCACGATCCTCTCCAATAAGTCAATAGATTCCTTTCAACCAGACTTTGATAGTTCTGTAAAATTATACTATTTTAGAATAAATTTCTAAATGAAAATGATTAAATTGATATAAATAAGCATGAATATAAGATACGTCTGAAAAATGAAATTAACACTCACAAAAGATGATAATATTGATGAGCATATATTCAAATGAATTTATTTTTCTAATCATCTACCTCCATCCAATCCCAATCAGTATCATCCAAATCATCCTCTTCTTCTGATGTTTCTACAACTATAGCTTATCAAAACAGGTTCAAAATTATGAAAAGAAGAAATCAAAAAGTCTTCTAAGACTAATGCTAAGTTAAATATAATTATTCACAAGTGGTATCACAAATTAAACACAAAATGTTGCAGTAACAAAAGTAAATGAATATGTGAGAAAGTCAATTGAAGAAAATTAAAACAAGTCAAAAATCCTACTACTCATAGCATAACCACCAGCTAAGAAAGAAAAAGACCAAGCTAACTATTCCTAAACAAGAAATTCTTAGGTATAAAAGAACTACATAAATTTATGCAAGGGGGTGAATGACATCCTTTACTGTGCGGCACAAGTTCTTTGAAGATTATTTATTTCCTTTGTTACATTTCCTTTTGAAAAAAGGGAATCACTTGTACCTAATAAATAAATGTTCAGGGAAATATCTAGTCGCAAGTCCATTATATACCCATTGCTAACAATCACACCAAAAACATAGTCAGACAGATGCTCAGGGAAAACTATAACCAGAGGACTTGACTTCAACCAATTTTATTTTTTCAGTAAATTAATTTTAAAGATCAAAAAACTAATTTGATCCAGAGGGTGTTGGTATGGAAAAAATGATGAAGAGCCTCAATGGATATTATGGAAAAATAAATTGAATAGGAGTCATGGCCCTAGAAAAATAAACTTTGATCTCGTAGTCCTTTGTTCAGTAATAACTTTCCTTCGGCTCCTTCTCCATGAAGTAGTAATTTGAAGTAAGTATTGGTCATTCAGCGATAGTCGAAGGTGTTGGCCATTGAGATCCCGTCAATGGCTGGTGCTGTTACGCCGGTAGTTGGACGGAGCAGTGGCAGGCGGTGGTGGCTTGGAGGCGATGGTGGCTATTGGTTTGACGAGAGAGCTACAATTAAACCAAATAAAACAAATCACAATTATATCAAGTACAAATAGTTGGCTCAAATATAATACTAAACATACATTTATGGAACAAATTCTCATGCAGGGAAAGCATTACATTATTCTTAAGGCTATATAGGAATTCAGAGCAAGTAAAGTAAGCTGAAAGCAAAAATGGAGTTTCTACTTCATCAATGTCTCTTCTTGTTAGTTCTTGTAGTTGTTACAAAGTTGAACTCTAATGAAACCGCTGAACTTATTTCAACCACTGAGAATATTGTTCTGGTTCAACAAGAGTCAATTTTAAATTTTAATCTTTTGCATGAGACACCCAAGCTACATTGTTTCCTTCTAGAGTACATTCTAGATTTATCCACAACCACTAAAAGGCATTTATAGAAAATGAAGTGAGTCTTTTAGATCTTACCACAAAAGATGCACTACAAAACTGTAATATAATTAGAGAAAAATCTTTGAGGAAGGGAAGTCTATACCTTAAAAAAATTAGGATACACATAACTAACCAAACAAGAGCAGGAAAAATACTAATTTGAGCAATAAAAGAAAGAAGACATGCATTTGTATAGTAGGTCACTTGGTATTGATTTAATTTTTATGCCAATCTATAAAATCAAAGAAGATAAGGAAGGAAGAGGTAAAAGAAAGAAGACATAAATTTATACAGTAAAAAATTATAAAATAAATAGGGAAAGAAAAAATCACCATCATGAAAATCACTTTAGCTAATGCTGAAGAGACTTTTTTGGATCAAGTTGCCGCACTAAGTTGTGGTTCTCGATCTAAATAAGCGTGTGAGTGCATCAATAATTATCAACAAGAACCTAAATACAAATTGAACTCTACCCGCTGCAATTACCAAATGAAGAGTGATAAGCAGCACAGATTTAACTTCAATACTTAAAATAAATTAAGGGGACAGAAACACCTGAATAGTTGCAATAAATGAAGTTCATTACACAAGTATAAAGACTTCCACTTTATAGTTTAGTCACTTAAACTATCCTAAAGTAGGACAAAAATGAATCTGAGGGTGCAACCACCTACAAGAATAGTGTCGCACCCCTGCTAGCATCACGAAAGCAGCCCCAGTAATAGATATACAATTTTCCAATTTACTTAATCTTTGAATTTCTTGGCTTCTAATTCTTCCATTTTCATTTCATACTACAACTAGTTATTAAAATGAACTAGTTCTAAATCAGTAAAATATCATCTTATATTACTTTTAGTGCTCAAGTTTTTTGTGTCTTGCTGATTGAAATAAAAGTTGTGATGATCCAGTGATTTGTGATAGTTCTTAGCACAAATTTCAGCCCAAACTTTATCAAAATCAGAATGACACCATGCCCACTCTTCTTGTTTCTTCTTTAAGTGCTGAATTTCTAGATCTTGACTCCATTATAACATAAATTGAATGGATTCATATGAAGAGCAAGCTTACTATGAGAATTCAGCACCAGATCTATCAGCTGTTGTAAATTGGAGTAGTGGTTGGAGCAGTGGTCAGAGACATGGTCGGAGCAGCAATTAGAGTGACAATCGGAGCAACAGTGGCCAAGAAGGAGTAGCAGTCAAAAAGCGGTGGCTAGTCGGCGCAGTGGCAATATTGGGGTTTGTGGACTACTAGTGCGAGTAATTGAGTTGAGAGTTATTTTTGTATTTACTTTTAATTTTTATTATATATTTTTTATAGGTTTGGTGGATCCTATGAAAAAATAGGGAGTGAAATATAAAAACCGATGAAATAGCTTTTTTTTTCAAAAACATATTGCAATAGGTTAACCTATGGCAACTATTTATGAAACTATTGCTATAGGATACCCTATTGCAATGGTTATCCATCATAGCAACGGGTATAGAACTACTAGAACAAATTTTGTTTGCAATGGTTCCATCCGTTGCAATAGACCATCTATCGCAATATTTTTGAAACCATTGCCAAAAGATTCATTATAGTTTGGGTAATTTCTAGTAGTGTTAGCTATCCACATCAAACCTACAAGTCATAACGGAATTTTAGTTTTAGCTACTTAGACTTTTTAGCTAATCCTAGATTTTTTTGAGTAATCCCCACCCCCAACTAAAAATCATTCAACACTCCTCAGTGCTACAAAATAAAATAAGGATAAAAGGTCATACCTAGGCACTTAAGGCACTGCCTCATTAGTACATGGGCCCTTAGATTGGGTCCCACTATCATCAGCTACTATCCATTCAGTCGGGACTACATCAACATCAATATTTGAGGGTACAATACCTACCCTCCATCATTAATCATTGTATCTCTCGATCCACCAGCTTATATATACATCTCACGAAACTGCTGCTCTTGGTCCCTCTCACGATGAATGCTCTCATATCTAGCCTTCTTTTCAACTACTTTTTCTTTCTTCCTCTTTATTTTTCTCTCATGCCTTTCTTCTTGAGTCTCTCTAAATGGCATCTCTATTAAGACGTCCCAAATATTAGGATCATGGACCATGGGGATCACTATCTCTACTATAGTCTCTGCGACTACTTCTTTATCACAAAGCTCTGTGACCATCCTCTTTATTTTGAAAACCATAGATATAATCCTGGTGAAATTTAGCGTCAGCCAAAAGCTTAGTTGTCTAGTGATTCTCTACTCAAATGTATCTGGGCACCCTTGGACTCATCTGTCTTGGCTCTTAAACTATGCATCGAGCTAAGTCTTCACTTCTCTGTCCATTTATCCAACCTTCATCACGATGGTTGATAACCTAGTCATAACCTTAGTCCAAAATGCCTGTGAAATCATCAAAGTACCAAAAGGAATACATCGAGGTTTGGGTGGCACAAACTGGACTGGTGTTGGGGCAATAGAAGTACCTGTTGCATTTCTATATAAAGTCTCCGTATGTGCTCCTTCCTTTGTAGCCTCAGCCATCTCAGGCTACCCTCCCTACCTGTCGTGCTAAAAGGTTGGCCACATCTCTTATCAGGCCAAAATCTATGGTTCTCATGGCCTCGATCATCTCATCTATCCTAGGGAGTTTCGGAACTCCTAAAGCCAGACATATCTACCTAATAATATAGAAGTAATCCAATAATACCTTTTTACCCCTAACAAAACGATCCCTTATCTCTCGGGATAAAAACTCCACTATATCAAAATCATAACTGGATATGGAGTCGGCTATCATAGCTACATAGATCGACCTTACTGCATTATTTCCCATAGTTGGACACAACTGGTGTCGGTCTAATGTCCACAAAAATGTACCCTCAATGTTGAGGGTACTCTTCTTTATTTACCATTTGAATAAATACGCTCTGCAATCTACCTAAAAATTACCATCTTATCCTCAGAACCCAACCTCCTCTTTCTTTTCTACCTTATCTCTTTCATTATATAGTACATCTCTCCTATGTTGACCAGAGAATAATACTCGGGTCTATAAAAAAATATACCAAAGGTACGGGGTGAAATGTCCATCTGTATACCCCAAACTATAAGAGATAGAACTGGCTCACCACCCTTTCACAAATGTCCTTGTGGGTATTACGTCTGAAGCTCACCTTTGTATTCTGTGTAGAATTAATAAACATGGACCTCATTATATCTTTTGGGTGCCCTCATAATCCTTTCAAATCCATACTGCCAAAAGAGATCTTCAAAACCTGGTAACTCTAAGATCCCAGTAGTAATCAATCTTTGATCAGTATATAATACCCTAGTGATATTGCCACCCAAAAGTCAGAACAACCCACTATTAAAAGTCTCTTGCATCTCGGGGTATCCTTATTATTCAATAATGGGCACCGGAATAATGGTAAGTGCAAGTAATAGGTCCTATTTATTAATCAAGGTTGCATGTACCTCTTCTGAACCTTGAGCTTCTTCAGAACTAGAATCTACTAAACTAGATTCAACTTTATCATCAGCAGCAGCATACTGTGGAGTGTGTGTGAAGAAATAGAAGGATTCTTTCTTCTCGGGCCTTTTAGGGGTGTTTCTGATTCTTGGGGGTGCCATTTTCCCCCTTCACTTTCTCAATTGCTTTCACCTTTTATGTAGACTTTCCTGTGGTGGTTTCATCATATAAATCCACATCACTATCTGTTGACATATCAAACTCAGAATCACTAGACTCTGTTCTAGTAATCAGTGCTTGCTTAGTTACCTTCTTAGCTTTTTTAGACAAGGAAATATTCTTAGAAGGAATGGTTCTTGCAAATATACCATTATTACTAACCAAGTAAAAACAATCTGCAATGAAAGTTTAGAATGCCCATTCTAGTCAGGGTATGAGTGTTGGGTACTGGTCGTATCCACTAGGTATGACTCCTATAAGTAAGTTGTATCGAAAATAGTATATGAAATTTCTTCACTGTTAAGCTTACGACTCTTCCTAAACAGTCGTACCGACAAGGTAAGACTCATTACCAGCAGTCGTTAATAGATTAAAAACATTTTTGCTAACATTAATTCTCCCAAGTAGGTACGACTAAGAGTGTACGAGTCATATGCCCTGAGTATGACTCATATGGTTAAGTCGTATCTATTCCAGAACCTTAAACTTTTTGGACTTTCATGTTGTCAGTAGGTATGAGTCCCATTTCGACTACAGGTGGGAAAAAATCATAAGAGGTCTCATATCCACTGCAACACGAAAGTCCAACTATAAAGTTTTAATCCAAAGCAATTTCCCAAAATACCCATCTACTCTATGCAAAATATTATCCATTTTGAGCCTATAAACATACAACATATTAACTATATTAAAGTTTTCCCAATTTTCAACCAAAACCCTGATGAGTACAGTTCCACAAATTCAACAGCAATGTGTATTCAAACTAACAAGGTTCATTTTATCAGACATTCATCATTTCAGCTAGAAAAATAAAGATATTAAGTTAAAAACTTACTTGGTAGTTGGAGAATAAATTCCTTGAGTTCAAATCCTTTTTTTTAATTCGAGCTCAACTCAAGAGAG
Source organism: Capsicum annuum (assembly GCF_002878395.1). Classification (NCBI taxonomy): domain Eukaryota; kingdom Viridiplantae; phylum Streptophyta; class Magnoliopsida; order Solanales; family Solanaceae; genus Capsicum; species Capsicum annuum. The sequence continues at coordinate 136,881,178 of NC_061115.1, forward strand.
ATAAGAAATTAAAACTTATTGGTTATTGATTTATGTTGTTCATAAGAGAATTTGTGAATTAGTAACTTGAATTTAGCAAAAAAATAGTGTTGGATGTATGTTTTTGTTGTTGGGTGCCCGTCGGGTGCCCATTCTTTTCTTTGTAATTTAAGATTTGGCTGGGCTGACCCTCGATCTGACTTGGTAAGCATGGGTACGAGTTGTCGATACAAGTTGTACCGAGGCTTATGGGTCATTTCTATAACTTATATAGAGTTGAAACCTTACCTGGGTTCTGGAGTGGGTACGATTCAAGGTGACAGTCATACCTTGAGGGGTATGACTCGTTCTAAGTATTGCATCCATTCGAAGAACTTTTACCATATTTTGAATTCTCTCCTAGGTCTGTACAACTCCTACTTATGAGTCGTACCCTCTATATACGATAACTAAAGAGTCATACTACCAAATCTTTTCAACTTCTCTGGATATTTTTTGTATTCCTTAGTCCTGCATACTGAACAAACATATTACGCTATAAATGAATAAGTACAAACACATGTGCTTCCTCCTATACAATGCTTTATTTAATGTTGCGACATGACATAGCTAAGTTTAATACTCAGATTTCACCAACTATCCTCGAGGGTTGCCTCCCACGCAGTTTGTTTTCGATTCTTAGTTTGTTAAAAAGGTGGTTTTGGCTACTTTTTGAGTAATTATGGATGTTTGAAACACTTGACAGCATGTTTGTGATCAAATCATGTTCGACAATTGAAGAGAAGCTAAAAAAATGACTCCCGACACCTACTAAGTCAACCTATGGATCACAGGTAGGCAAAGTAAGTGTCAGAAGTCCAAAATCCCAAGAGCTAAACTTGCAGGAACTGTTCATCCACTACCAGCACCTTATACCTACACCCAAGGTCAGGACCGTAGGTACTACTTGCAACCAGGGTCAAAGCGCAGGTATAGACCACATGGGGCAATCAACCCAATTTATTTCTATTTTATTTGGGCTTCGGTTTCCAGCTTTCCTCATGTACTATATATACCTTTTATGTGTTTTTAGTAGAAGTTACACACTTTTAATACTCACAAATATATTTTGATTCCAAGATATAATTTTGATCTTGGGATTCTCTTATATTAACTTTATTTGATTAATTTAGTTATGGTTGTAGATTTCATCTATGCTTTAAATTATGAATGATATTTGTTTCTTCACAAGAATTAGTATCTAAAACCATAACTAGGGTTGTGGAAACCCTAGCAAATTGTCGAATTTGAGAAACTGTTATTGTCATTCTGAAACGATACCCATGCATGTATTTCTTTATCTTTATTATAATAGTTTTGTTAATAGGTTAACATGTTAAGATCATTCCTAGATTTTAAAACTTACTCCAAAATAGTAGTAGTTAATATAAAAGATAAAGACAACAGTAATTTCTGAGTAGTTCACCTACATTGATAGTAACCGAAGTTGATATAGTTACATTGTCTAGATTACTACAACCCCCTCCCCCCTATTTACTTTTCTTGTTCTGTCCTCTAATTATAATTGTTGAGAATTAGTATTCCACGTGTTCCCTTGGGATTTGACCCCAATATTTATTGGGTTAATAGATTTTGACATTGATTATATCATCATCTAAGAGGACGTTTTGTTTGGACATCATAAAAATTTTGGTGCAGCTGTCGGGTAACATAGTGTTGATTTGTGATTTGAATTTGTTGTAGTTTTTGGGTTTTTCTTTTAATTTTTGTTTGTAATTTTGTATGCACTGGTGTATGCCTAGAACATGGAGAATAAAAAATCCCTTACTCCCGTTGAATCCTAATTCTGAGAGGATCCTACAAAATCCTAGTAGGATGTCTGAGCAGAAAGGAGATAAACCTCCTGAAGGGGTTCATGGTATTGTACCTCTCTTTCCTCCTGAAGGAGTAGAATATATTTTAGATTGATAAATTGGTCAGCTATTTACTCAAGCTGAAGCCAAGATGAGGGCAATAGAATAAGCTTAGTAGGTAGGTAAGGATATAGTGCTAGATAAATAGAGACAAGCAGTAGACCACCAAGCTAAACTCGATGGAAATTAGGATAGAGCTAGAGGTGCTTGTGTTTAAGTAGTCCTAGCATTTTAGTATGTGCAGCCATATATAGATGATGAAGAAGATTTGGGATAATTAGAGCCAGTAGAGAGTGGAGTCGTAGTTTCTCCTGTTTTACCCCCAAGCATCAAGTTAGACATCACAAGTGTAATGATCCATCTTTTAAATCTAAAGGGTGTGTTTGCAGGTCTGCCTGGACATAATGCAAACCTTCAGCTTGCTAATTTCACCGGGATCTATATTTCATATACAAATCTAGGGGTGAATTAGGAAGAGCACTGGATTAAGGCTATTCCTCTTCTCCCTTATAGGAGAAATATCTTTATTATTTGGGGAACTACAAAGAGGATCTATCACTACGTAGAATGAGTTGTGCATGTATTTGTAGAACAAGTTATTTTCTCTATCCAAGGAATTGTAACTTAAGGACAACATCTATAATTTTAGGTAGATCTAGTCAAAATTTTTGTAAGAGGCATGGTTTAGGTTTAAGAAAAAGCTGAGTATGGTGCCCAATCATCAGTTGTCAAGGATAAGCTTACTGAAGATAATCTACATAGACTTAACTATCTACTACAGAGCCATGGCATACACTATATCTAGAGGATGCTTTTATAAGACTTTGCTAAGAGGTAGCTTAAGAGAAGTTAGATCAGATCTCATCCACTAACCAAGGGTGGAAAACTCAAAAGTCTGAGAGGGGATCTGGAACTTATGCAATTGGTGCCTCTTGCGACAAAAAACTAGCTGATTGTAATAACTCTTTTGGTTATTTTCCTATTCCTATTTATTTTAGCCGTTAGAGCTTTCCCATAGCTACCCCAAGTTATTTATGACTTGCTAGAACTAATAGTCTAGTTACCATTCAGTTCATTTAGTGGTTGGAACCATTTCCCCATTTACAATCTTTATTGATCCCAAATGGTTATCAAGCAAAAACTTTAGTAAAATAATATCTCATTTTCTCGTATCGGACTCTAGATGCATCCCAAGGAATTGGTCAAAGCTTAGGATCAAATTCTAATATTCATTCATTTCATGTCATTGATGGAGATACTGCTATTGTGGTTGAGTGAGTGCAATTAGGATGAACATGATCACGACCTAGAGTATGTACACGATCGCACATCCTGATGATTGGAGTAGTCCATTTAAAATCCATATTTTGGATGAAGTTTGGTTATTTGTGCTTCCCTATTAAGCTGTAAAATCCTTATAAACTATAGAATCCTTAAAATATTTGTTGGGTGTTGATTAGGTGCTTGAAGAGCTTGTACTTTCATTGTTAACATCATATCTAAGGTAAGATTCTTTTAATTTAGGTGTTGATTTCTTGATTTTTAAACCCAAAACCCCTAATGGCTTAAGACTTGATTTTAACCCCAAATATGATTGTTTTGCCCTATTTTCTTGAGGGTTTTAACTCCTTTAGGGTATTTGAATAATGGGTTAGCGTCTAAAACTTATTTTCAATATGTGGGACCCACTTAGAGCTTTTTGGTATTGTTTTAAACCAAAAGCACAATAGTGAATATGGGTGTTGTTATTCTCATAATAATGTATAGATTATGTTATTGATAGCTTGGCTTCTATAAGAAGCCTTGAGGAAAGGGAAAGAAATGATTGTTTGTTCATAAGCTATTTGGACTCAAGGTAGGTTAGGCTTACATATAGTTAGATTGATATTTATTATTATATGACTTTGATATCTTTGCTAAGATTGGACGGGGTCTTAGAAGTTTAAATATTAGATAATAATATTAGGGATTAGTTGATCATTTAGGCTTTTAAACATGTAAGTGTGATATTTGACTCATAGCTTAGAACCTTGGTTAGTTATAATTGTAATCTCCTGAATAGCATGAGAATACTCTAGTTTCTCTAGTACATGAGCATGAATTTTTTCACTCACCTTAGAGGTATGTTAAGTAGATATGCTTATTGTGAAATGTCTTTAGATTCTTGGGATGACTTAGGAGGAATACTTAAAGAGAATTGTCCTATAGAACTAGTGTGGATTGGTAAACCGTTAAGGCATGAATTTGATAACTTAGCCTATTTTTGGATAGAATTTAGACTTGTAAAGGATAAATTTGGATTATTATTAGAAGTCGAACATAACCCGCCTTAAGCTTGAACTTTGAAACCTCTTAGAGACCTAGATAGGTGTTGAACACATAAATTATGCTTTTGGTGATGTAATGGATAAGCCCAGTAAATGGTTTATGCATATTGTTGATACTGGGATAATGTCTATAATTGATAAATTACCCCTTTGTAATGATATAGATAGCATTAGAAAGTCTTGTGAATTGAATTTATGTTTATGGTATCACATAACTTATTGGCTACTTTTCTATGTGAGCCTTGAATTATGTCACAACTCTTATTATGATTCAATCTTATTTACTAAGATAATGTTCATGTATTAGAATCTCTTTCTTTAGTTTCATGAACCATGTGGGTAAATGAAGGATTATAGAAGTCATACGCATGACTTATAATTAACTTGTTAATAATCATGATGAAACTTTGAAAGGTGGTGATTTCTCATATCATTTATGTATACATGCCCATACATATACTCATATAATGTGGTTATGATTAATGGTGAACTCGGAGGATATATTAATAATTTGATGATGCCCGATAAATTTGGAACAGGTATTGATGTTAAAATGATGCTCGATGATTCTAAAGGACATATTGATGCTATGGTGATGCCCGATTAATCCAGAAGTGGTATTGATATTATGATGATGGTTTCTAAATCTAGATGATATATTGATGATGTAACGATGCTCGGTAAATCTGGAAGAGGTATTGATGTTATGATGATGACCGATAGACCTAGAGAATATCCTAATGGAATGGTGATGTTACATATGATTAGTATATACATGATTATGTCAGTTTATGTGTGGTTATGTCATTGAATGGTTAAGTCCTTGTGTGCTCTTAGGATATGATGTTATCCTCGGTAGGTTGTCTATAATTCTCTACTTTTAATAACTTGTTAAATGGCATGGCTCTTGTTAATACTAAATAGTGGATAGAAGTAGAATATGACAAATAATGAGTTAGGACTAATAGTAAGTATAATCATGTGTAGGGTTAAGAATTCACCTAGTAAATATATTTGGCTTTAATGAATGGTTTAATTTTGGGAGTTTGCCTAGTAAATGGGTTATGTGATAACTAGTTTTCTCTATAAAGTGGCTATGCAACTTTATGGTTATAGGTATAGAATGCTAGTGGGTAAATCCTTTTTATTGATACGTGATAACGAGTAGTTAAGCTTGTTGAATGGTTAATGACGGCGATAGACCAAGCATTGTCGATGGATTGTAAGATTGACACTTAGTAGCTGAGGACTTGGGTTGCTTAAGTGTTGAATTAGAGATTTATGGTGTTAGTTAATAAGAGGTGTTGAAAAATAGATATATAGGTGTGTTTGATAATATGTAACCTCTTTCTATGCGATGACTAGTGCGCCTATGACATCTAGGAATGACTTTGGGATAAAAGGTTATTATTGCTTAGTGTACATCTTAATTTGATAAAAAAGTTGGCTATTTAGTGAATGATAATTAGTTGCTACTTGCTGAAGAAAGTCTATAAAGAATCAATTAGACTAATTATTGGAGTTCTTATGATGACTAGTAAACTAGTAATTAATAATAAGTGTGGGTCAGTCAATAATGACTAGATAGAGTGCACTGATACCATAGAAATCTAAATGGTTATATGACTATGGTTATTATTTCCTTGTTTTATGTTATCTCACCTGTGTTAATTAATGATGTTTATCAATCTTGGTAAATTTCCCTTGGCAGGAATTGTGGAAATCATGGATATTGAATCTGGTAAACCTTTGATATTGAGGAGTTCGTTGCATGTGTAGTTGTTTATTCGTTGATTTCTTTGTGCACTCTCCGGTGGTATAGGATACTATGATGAGTTCTTTACTTTATTATTCTTTGTGTGTACTTTCCGGTGGTATGGAACACTGTGGTGAGTTCATTTACTCATGTTCTAATGGATGCATGTGTGATTAACTTTATATTTAAGCGATTGTGATTGTATTAATATCGTTTATGCTTTTATGCTACTTACTCATTTTATATGATTGTAGTGGTATGTGATGAATGGTTATGTCGTAGTATTGTTCTAGTTTCATTATTGATTATGTACAGTGATGATGGAGACAATTTAGGTACGATTTTATACCTTGACTTATAGTTATTGTCTTACTTTATATCATTTTGATATCACTATGTAGCCTAGTCGACTGATGATGCCTACTGAGTACCTATTTTTTTGGTACTAATACTACACTTCTGTACCTTTTTCATGCAGACTCGAGTACTTGTTGCCACTGCTGAGTTGAGATCATGCTGTCTTGATCTTACGAAGATAGGGTGAGCTTATTGTGTCTACCATTTCCCCTCTATTTTTATTCTTTCTTTTGTATTAGAGATGAATGTATTAGATGATTTAAGACTATTTAGACTTTGAGTTGTAATTCCTATCATCGAACTTACATGCTCGTGTACTGATACTACCAGGTAATGGGGATTAGAATTCATATAGTGGATGTATTCTTTTATGTGGAACATTGTTGCTTATATTATGTTCATATATTTCATCCATGTTGTATGTTCCTACCAAGGTAACCCATTTCCTTAGCTCTGAGTTACTATGTTGGCATACCTATTGGTGGGTTGTAGTAGGTGTCATTATGACTCAAAAATTGGGTCATGACACTGATGAAATAGTAAAGCAAGAGATTGCATTGCTATGACCTGATCTGGGGTCCTAGATAAGTAGCTTGCAGCAGCAACTTCTGAGAAAGTGAATGCAGTAGCAGCACAAAAGTCAGCTTCCAAAGCTTATGAGTCACAATTATAAGAGGAAGCAAATTATATAGATCATCAGATGGCGGGTTTCGTGCCCAAGGGCAAAGGAACCAAGGTCAGAACTACTATGACAGATATATAAATAATAGTATGGAGCGAGATGGTGACTAGAGAAAAAAGGATGTCTATATAAAGAAGGGAGATAGGTATATTCCACCTGGAAGACGAGATATAGAATGCAGAAAAGAAGAGATACTAGCTAAACTGGTCAAGGGTCAAGAAACTCAAGAGATCATCTTTAAGGAGATGAAGGTCAACATTTAAGGATTGACCTAGAAGGTTGAGTCACATGCCACTTCTATCAAGCAGTTGAAGCACCAGTTTAGGCAGATGAAAGCAACTCTGAACCAGAGGCAGCCAGGTACCCTTTCGAGAAACATATTGCAAAATCTAAAAACAATGGTCATGTACTTGCAATTACCACAAGGAGTGGTATCACAACTATGGATCCCCCACTACCTCCTGCAGAAAATTCTAATGATAAGATACTTATTGTTAAGTCCAAAAATGTAATAGGTGATAAGGGTAAAGTTATTGAGAAAAAAGGTAAGGGTTCGATCATTGAGCCAGAAATAAGAGAAATTTTTGAGACCTCCCTCACCTTAACCTAAGAGATTGAGGCAAAAGATAGAGGAAGGTAAATATAAGAAATTTATTAAGACGCTGAAAGAATTAAAATTGAACATATCTCTTCTTTAGGCATTAAAGCAGATGCCTGGTTATGCCAGCTTCATAAAACAATTGGGCACAAGGAATAAAAGAGCGATAATGGATGATGTTGAGTTATACATCACTGCAGTGCAGTCATGACTAGGTCGTTGGCACAGAAAAGGGGTGATCCTAGAGAATTCACTATACCATGCACTATTGGGTCATCCGAATTTTCTAGAGCCTTATGGGACTTAGGAGCCTATATTCAATTGATACCGCTGGTCGTATTCAAGAAATTCGGCTTGAACCTTCCGAAACTAAATTCAATGAGGCTATTGATGGCCAATAGTATAGTGAAAAATCCTATGGGAATATCATTTGATGTGATCGTGAGGTTGGATAACTTTATCTTCTTCGATGACTATGTCATCCTAGAGTATGAGGTTGACACCGAGATGCCCATTATATTGGGAAGATTGTTTAGGGCCACTGGTAGAGCTATGGTTGACATTGAGAACGATGAGCTGATATTCTGAGTCAATGGTGAGGAGGCTACATTCAACTTCCAAAAGTCAATGAAGCAGCCAACTGACATAAGGGTAGTATCGGTGATTTATTTTATTGATGACCCTGAAGGGTACTTATATGGGTATCTTGATGAATTCTGATTTGTCAAGGTACATGCGTCGTGCCATAATATTAAATCAAATATTATATGGGAGGAAACCTATGGGTTTTTTGGTGAAGTATGAGTAACCAACACAGCTATGTCGTGCCGCGATGTTAAATCAAGAGCTAAGTGGGAGGCAATCCCCTTTTGTTAGTGTTCACATTTTTATTGTTTTTCCCTTTTGTAGCTTTTTAGCTCTTGGAATTACCCAAAATACGATAAAAATTGCTAGATTTATCAATTTTCAAGTAAGTGGGTTGCATGATCAACCCATCAGGGACATAAGTCCCATATGGTAAGTTGAGTGATAAGTTGAAAAGTTGAAATTTTGAGGATGAGAAATGAAAGTTATGGACTTTAGCATCTAATTTTACTTTTGAGACCTCAAACTTATGTTACGAGACCATAAGTAGCTGAAAAAATATCAAAATGCCAAGTCTAGATTGAATAAAAATGGGCCAAAATTTTTAGCCTGACACATACGCCTAGTTGCAGGTACAAGCTGCGGCTAGGTAAAAGTTGGGCCCACTTTTTAATTTAAATTTTGGGCCCACCAACATTTTTATATGACCTAAAACAGCCCCCACCTATATTTAAACAACCTTAACGTCATTCTAACTCATTTAAATCCTGAAAACTTTATTTTTCTATTTAGAATTCAAACTTCCCTCTTAAAACACAAACTAACCCCACACAAGTAAAGGGTAGATTGAAACTTATTTGACATACGAACTTTTCCCAACACTCTAAAAATAAGTTCGAACATATTTTGCTTGAGTTCTTCATTATTCACTTCCAGTTATTCATAAAAGAGGTAACTTTCTCTGTTTCTAATGGTTATATCTTGATTTATTATTTGTTTAAACAAGTTGATATGTGTATTCCATTTCAAAATATATAGAATCTATCATGCTTGTATATAGGATCCTTGAAGTAGCCTAAAATTATAATGTAGCGCTTTGTTTTGAAGAAAAATCTAAAGTTAGACCCCGTAAGTTGAACTTGAATGACTTTAAGTGATACCACTAGTTGAGCATATTTATTTACTTTAAAAGCTGTGATTTAAGATAGGTGTGTTCACATTGGACTTGTTTGGATTTAAAATAGGTAATAGAGATGTAAAAATTGAGAAAAAGTTCAAACTTTTTGAATTTTGAGTGTTTCTTCAATATTTGTTATCCCTCACTCTTGATGGAAACTAACCACTAGTTTTTCAGGTACATATGGCACCTAAAGTTGTGAAGAAGATGAAAGCTGCTACCTCCAGGAGACATGCAAAATCTCTCGAGCCTAGTGGTTCAATAGAGGAGTACACGAGGCAGCGATGTAGAGACACTACATTAGGGTTTACATATAGGGTCTTAAAGGACAGACACACCAGGCTACTTCGATAGTTGCATCCCAGCCACAGATATAGTTAGAAAGGATGCCATCCTAACACATTAATCCACTTGATGATGATGATAATAAGGAGGATATAGATTTTAAGTCTACTCCATAGGTTTCTATTGAGATCCATCAGTCTGAGAAGGGGTCCCAGGATTCAACTGAGAAGGTAGAGCAGAAGGAGCCATCCGCAGTGCCCCAGTCTGAAAAATGTACTGCTACTAAAGTCTAATAGTCATAGGCACCACATTCTGAGAAGGGTACAAATTAACCTTCTCATGATATATCAGTATAGTAGAGTCCTACTTTAGCACATGCCACAGAGGAAACTCCCAATAAGGGGCATCTGAGGTAGTACGTGGAAAAGATGCGGGAGATATATGATATAAAAAATTGTATTTGGGAGGTAGGAAGGATTACTAGGTCTATTTATGAGCAGAGAAGGATTGAACTATAAGGAATAGATCGAGTACCATAGTTACAGGCGACATTTGATAGATATCTGCTAAAATGGATAACTAGGCCACTCAGTTCCTACAACCCAACTATGGTACAAGAATTTTATGCATCCTATAGAGATAAGGTGGAAATTCCCATGCACACACATCTAGGTTAGGTGAGATTTGTGAGGTGGTCATAGCTTGATCATACACTGGTTAAAGGGGTTAAAGTTAACATTTTGATAGAGACTATCCATAGAGTTATCTTCGGCCCAAATTTTATTAATGTTGCATCTACAACTGAGTGTGACCACGGATAGAGGGTCACAAAAAATTGACATAGTATGTGGGAGGCTGAGCACTAACGAGAGAGGTTGAGATGGATAGGTGGATAGCCAATTATATATAACCTTTGCATTATACAACTCTATGGATTGAGAGGCATTTTGTGATCAAGAAGGTCCTATTAATATTTGAGGCTAAGTTTTGGTGGTTTCTTTTCAGATACCGAATTATAGCCACTTCTTTGAATAATACATTAACATATAAGGGAGAAAGACAAGTTTCTTGTATGATGGTCAATTAGACTGTTGATTTTGCTACCATCCTCAAGCATGAGCTATATGAAAGAGCATTTGGGAATTTGACTAATCTACCATTTTTTGCATAATTTAAAGTTTGTGTGATGGGGCAGGTGTGCCTGACATACTAGGGGTAGACGAGTAGGTACTTTCAACGGTGACTATGTAGACAAATACTTTGAAGGATCTGGCACATCTAAGCACTTCTAGGAGATCGAGACAGTAGTCAACAGTACCATGGGCCCTGACTGAGGGCCCAACCATTTCCACAGAGCCTGATAAGGCACATCGAGGTGATATAGGTATTTGTATTGAGATATAAATAAGGAAGAAAAGAGAGGAGAGGCTTCCAACACTAGTACATGAGGAGAAGGAAAACCACCTACTTCTTTTTCAACCCTAGCTTTGACCTACAAGCCGATGGGTGCACCTTCAGAGCATACTTGCCCATCCACTACAACACTTATTTCAAGTATGATCACTATATCTAGCAAGTTTTTGCTGAGCTTAGTGTACATCCAGAAGGCCACCAATGCTAGAGTAAGGGTTATTGAGACTGAGATGACTACCCTCTATACCAGATAAGATTGGAGGCTAGACAGGAGGCCATACTGAGTACTATACTTTTTGAGATATGTGTTAATTTCCATACATGGCTCAATGAGTTTGAGAAATTAATTATAGCATAATATACAGAGATAGCTGCATTGGATCTAGCATAGATAAGAGAGGAGTTTGATGTATTACAAGAAGAAGTATGTTTTGTCATAAACAGTCGTGTTGTAGTTACTCCCTCAGTTATCCCCCAGGTGGTTCCGATATTAATTTTATGTACACCGAGATAGTTTGATTTATTTTTGAAGGATGTTGAGGTAGTCCCAATAGTTGGGGCCAAGAGAGGTCATAGAGATGACTTGCAGAACACTGACTTAACATATGACTAGACCATTAAAAAGGTCAGGCATGATTGATGGAGGCTATATTTGTCGATAGATAGAAATTTACATCTATAGCAGCGGGTGTATCATCTAGTAGTACACCCTGCCACCACTTTCTCAACCAGCTAATATTCCTCTATCTGGGGATGCGCATGATTAAGACTCCTAATGCATCCTATGTACGTTCTCACTTCCCTTTATTTTACTTTGATTTAGTGCATTGAAAATAATGTATAATTTTTAGCTAGGGGTAGGCATACCATACAACCATGGGTTTTTGTTGTTGTGTTTCTTTTTCTGATAGCCATGTTATGGTTATATAATTGGCATATCCTCAATAATGTTGTGTCATATTATATTTTATTTTGTATTGTGTATTATTTTTATGTAATTAGGATATTTTAAGTATTTCACACAGTAGTCACGTTTTAATTAATTTTTGATACCCCTCATAAATTTTTTAGTTTAGAACTATGTGAGTATATATATGTGTGAACATTGTAGATCTTGTTATGACATTAGGATTAGGGACATGATAATCACTTACAAACAAATGTATGAACTAGATAGTTAGTAGTTAGTGATATTGACTCTATCCCATGTGTGTGTGAATACTACCTACTACCCTTTGTTTGTTGAATTCATTACTTGCCTGGTTAATATTGCTTAGGTTGAAGGATAGTCGATTAGTAAAGGATCATAGGTCATTTTTAATTTTAATCCACTTTTAGCCTAAATGACCTGTCATGTGTAAATGATATCCCTTAATCCCTGTTTTGAGCCTTGTAGCCTATTTTTCTTGTTTCACTATTCTCATTTCTATTTGTGTTAAAATGAACTTGTTCTGGCCTTGGTCCTCGTTGGACATTATACACCTCAACTCAGGCAAAACTCCTAAGTTGAGGATGGTTATCATAGTGGTGTGTAGTGTAAAGTTGTCATGAAGAAGGGTAAAATAAGAGAAAAGATAGTACGGCTGGGTATGGTAGAAAAGGAAAAAAAGAAAGAGAAAAAGAATATTTTTGAAAAAGAGAAAAAGAAAGAATGAAAGACCACTCCCAACCTGAATGTACAATAAAAAATAAACAGGAGAAATAAAGGTGGAAACAATATGATAAATAGGCTAGTAAGTGATACCCCAAGGTTAGTGTAGTGCCAAGGAGGTTCAGTCACTTGATATGTCCATCTGTACTAAACCAGCCCCTAAGGCTACATCATAAGCCGAGAGAAGTCCTATAGTGATCCTGACTTGACTATCTAAATGCTAACGTAGAGAAAATAAGGGCAATCAAGTGTTATTTGACATGCATTGATTGGAATTTCATTTTGAGAATAAGGTGAGTGTCTCTTGACCGTCCCTGCATTGACACGCATTATGTCATATGGGTGAGTGGGATATCTTTGTTGTGCGCACACTTGAGTCATGTTGCTGGTTATTTGCTTATTTCTAGTAGTGTAAATTGTATATATGAGTCGTTGTCTATTGCTAATGTAATTTGCATAAATTGATCCCTTTATGTCACATTGCTCTAATTAATGTTCATTCACTGTTGGTTTTGAAAAATAAGGCTGGAGGAGGTGTATGTTCTAAGCCTTAAGTGTTGATTTGTTGCCTTTAATAGCTTAGATTCTCCTAGCTAACCATCATTTTTGTGTTGTTGTGTTTTATTTCTTGAGGACATGCAAACATTATAAGTTGAGGGTGCTGATGTGCTATAGAAATATAACACTTTCAACACTAAAAACGAGGAAAATATGCAAGTTTGTGAGGTTATTTTGTTATTTATGATGCTTTTTAGGTATGTTTTTAGGAAATCATGTTTTGGGTGGTAAGTTAATAAAAAGGTGTTTTCAGCTACTTTTTAGAGCATTTATGAATTTTCGAGACACTTTTCGGTTTGTTCATTATCAAATCATGTTCAAGAATTGAAGAGAAGCATTAAAAATGATTCATGGTAAATACTAAGTCAACCTATGTATCGCATGTAGGACCTATGAACCGAAGTTAGGCAAAGCAAGTTCCACAAGTCCAAAATCCTGAGAGCTAAACTTGCTGGAATATTTTATCCTCTACCTATGCCCTGTACCTGTGCCCAAGTCTAGGATCGTAGGCACTACCTGTGCCTAGAGTCAGAGCATAGGTACACACCACATGTGGCCAAATACAAAGTTTTCTCCTATTTTGTCCGGGCTTTGGTTTTAGGGTTTCCTCATGTACTTTAAATGCCATTATATGTTTTCTAGTAGGAGTTGCACATATTTTATACTTGCAAACATATTTTGATTCCAAGAATTGATTTTGATCATGGGATTCTTTTTTATTAACTTCAATTGATTAATTCAGTTATGGTTGAGTTTTTACACTTCTTTTCATAGTTATTTCATCTATGCTTTTAATTATGAATGATATTAATTTTTTCACAAGCATGAACGGCTAAAACCCATAGCTACGGTTGTGCAAACACTGGTAGATTGATGATGTTGGGGAACTATTATTATTGTTCTGAATCGATACCCATGCATGTATTGCTTTATCTTTATTATATTAAATTTATTAATGGGTGCACACATTAGGATCCCACCTAGATATTGTTACTTATTCAAAAAGAGGAGTGGTGACTAGTAAAAGATAAGGACAACAGTAATTTGGAGTTTAACTGTCGATCCACTCTTGAAGGTTCTATCTTAGTAATATGGTTAGATTTTATCTAATAAATATAGATTCAAAAGGTAATAGTTAACTGGGATCAAGATAAGGGTTAGTAAGGTGACACCCTAGGGCCCAAAAGCTAAAGGGTGAAATCCTTCTGCTAGTCCAAATAATTATAGAAGGTACATAACTTATAGATTTTGCATGCAAGGTATTAGGATGGTTCATCAAAGCACGATAAGACCATAGGGTTGAGAGGTCAGGGAAACACAACCCTAGTGTTCACCTACACTAATTACAACCGAATTTGATATAGTTACTAGCTTGAGATTACTACATAAACACCCTCATTTACTTTTCTTATTCTGCTCCTTGACTACAAATTCTGAGATTCTCGAGTCCACATGTTCCCTTTAGATTCAATCCCAACTTTGTTGGGTTACTGTATTTTGACAGTGATCATATCATTATCTAAGAAGAGGTATTATTTGGATGTCATCAATGAATTGGATTTTCTATTAGTTTTTGGATTTGTTCATCATTGTGTTTTTGGATAATATTCCAATGTACTCTAAGAATAAGGTGGATTATGGCTACCATCTTTGTATCATTTTTTAAACCTTGAAAAAACAATAATTATACACTAATTTTTTAAAGTACGAGTTCAATTTGAAAGTTGTTACTTTTCTAGATCATTTCATTACTAGTTAAGGGATCATTACAACATTTAAAAAGTGGCCTTAGCCCATGACTCTAATCCATATTTAGAGCTTCTTAGGTTTACCAATTACTATAGGAGATTTATTGAGTATTTCTCTACTATAGCTGCCCCACTGACAACATTGACCCAGAAGAAGGTAAAGTTCTTATGGTCTGATGTTTGTGAGGGTAGTTTTGAAAATCTGAAAGATGAGTTGACTATAGCTCTAGTATTGACCCATCCTATATATAGTAATGGATTCATGGTTTATTGTGATGCGTCTCATATGGGACTTGGTTGTGTGTTGATACAACATGGTAGGGTGGTGGCCTATGTTCTAGGCAGTTGAAAGTTTATAAGAGGAATTACTCGACGAATGACTTGGAGATGTTGGTTGTGGTATTTATATTGAAGATTTGGCATCACTGTTTATATGGTTTCCAGGTAGATATCTTTTCTAAGCTTAAGAGCCTACAATATATATTTTCAAGAAGAGCTAAATCTCAGGTAGGGGAGGTGGATTGAGCTGCTTAAATATTACGACATGAGCCTCCATTACCACCCAAGTAAAGCTTATATGATTGTTGATGATCTTAGTAGGTTATCCATGGGAATCTAGCTCATATAGATAAGGACACAAGAGAAATGGTGAAAGATATTTACTATGTCTAACCTTGGATTTTATCTCTTGGACATTGAGGATGGTGGTGTGTTTGTGCAAAAGGTGGCTCATTCCTCTCTTTATACTTAAATAAAGGAGATGTAGGTACTGAATCCTATCTTAATAAAGATTAAGGGAGTTATAGGTCAAAAAAAGGTTGCAGATTTTGAGATTAGTGTCAATCATATCTTAAGGTACCAAAGCAGGTTATGTGTTCCTATGTAGGTGGGTTGCAATAGAGGATCATGGACTAGGCTAATAAGTCGTGTTATTCCATTTATCCTGGTTCAACAAAAATGTATCATGAACTTAAGAAGATCTATTAATGGAGTAATATACAGCGAGATATGTCCAGTTTTGTTGCTAAATATATCGTGTACCAATAAGTGAAAGTTGAGCTCTTGCAGCTCGAAGGGTTGTATCAAGAAATTGAGTTTCCTTTGTTGCATTGGGAAGTGATTAACATGGATTTCATTACTAGTCTTCCTCAATCTTGTAATTAATTTGATTCTATATAGGTCATTATAAATAGGATAACTAAATCTTCTGACTTCTTGCTAGTGAGGACTAATAATTCAATAGAGGATTATGCAAAGTTGTTCCTCCAGGAGATTGTGAAGTTGCATAGAGCACCTATTTCTATCTTTTCCGATCTTGGCACTAACTTATCATCACACTTTTTGCATTTGTATTAGAGAGGTTTGGTAACTAAAAGGACAGGTGAAAAGGACTATTCAGACACTGAAAGACATACTTAGAGCTTATGTGATTGACTATGGTGGTCGTTAAGTTGATTATTTGACTTTTATAGGGTTTGCATATAATAATAAATACCACTCTAGTATTGGGTGGCTCTATTTGAGGCATTTTATTGTAGGAGGTGTAGATCTCCTATTGGGTAGTTTCCCATTGGTTAGGCTGAGATGTTTTGGTTGGATTTGGTTCACCAAGCCATGGAGAAGGTGAAGGTTATTCAGGATAGACTTGAAGCTGCCCAAAGTATCCAAAAGTCCTATGCAAATGTGAGGCAAAGGAAGATGGAGTTTAGTGTTTGTGATTGAGGTATTCTTAATGGTATCCCTCATGAAAGGACTGATGTAGTTTGGTAAGAAGGGGAAGCTCTGCCCCCCATATGTTGATCCATACTTAGTGTTGCAGAGTATTGGTAATGTTGTATATGAATTGGAGTTGCCCTGTAGTTTGAACTTTATTCATCTGGTGTTTCACATTTTAACATTGAGAAAGTGTGTGGGTTATTCTTCAATGGTTGTTTCCTTGGAGGAAGTAGGTATTTTGGATTCCTTATCTTATGAGCAAGTCCCAATTGAAATTTTAGATTGGCAAGTTCATCGATTACAAACAAAGGACATAGATTATGTAAAGGTTTTATGGAGGAACCACAAGGTTGAAAATGCTACTTGAGAAGCCAAATAGGACATAAGGTCCAAGTACCCATTCTTGTTTCCCGTTCTGAAAATTCATGATTAAGGTCTGTGTATTCCCTCGCATCTTTGTTTTCTGTCTTTGTTAAAGAAAATTGTAATTTTATTAGTATCCTTTATTTCTGTCTTTGTAAAAGGTAAGAGTAAAGGTATGTGGAGTGAATTCATGCTATTAAATGCCTTGGTATGTGGAGTCAATTCGTGCTACTAAATGCCTTGTCCCATCATTTGAGGATGAATGATCAAAGTGGGGGAGAATTGAAACACCACAGTTTTTAAGGCCCTTGCAAATTTCTTAAGCCTTGAGCTCACTACTTTGGTTATGACTGGACCCTGAAGTCATAGGTTTTCTTGGATTCATTGTGATGAGTTGTAGCTAAATTAATGAGTTGGTGGCTTGACTCTTCTCTATGTACGAGTGTCACACTAAGAGCCATAAGGATATATTACAAGTTGTTATGTAAAATCGTAGGGTGACTAGTGTAAGTCCCAATTTGGGTTTTGTGTCGACTATAATTGGATCATATAAGCAATATGGTCCCCTTATGAGTGCTATCATCGAGTCATAAGGATAAGAATATTGGGTGCCTTGGTGTTACTGCCTTGGTAACGACTCATGGTGATGAGTTGTAAGAAGAGGCTACAAGTCAAGGGTTGACTCATAGTCAAAGGCGACCCTTTTTTAGCCTTTAAGTTAAGGGCATTCTATATATTTACCCTCTTACACAACTTGAAACCCACTTATTATAACCCTTTCTGGGTATCCTTAGCAATCATAAACACATCAAGTAACTTCTCAAAATTGTCGAATTCCTCAAGGTCAAGAACACTTAGGGTTTTCAAGAGTTTGATCAATTAGGGCTTTCAAGGGTGATTTTTCTATTTACATCTTACTATTTCAGGCATGTAACTCTTCTCACATTGTTAATTTATTCAAAAGCATATATAGTAAAGTATTATTAAACATAGAACGGTTTTGGTTTTGAAAACAAGGGTTGTGGGATTTTTAATGCTTATTATTGAAAACTGTTTACCCATAATTTAATTATGATTATTCATGATTTAAATATGGATTTAAACCTGTGGTGGATGGGTATGCTAGATGAATTAGGAAATTGTGATTTTCCTTAACTTGTGACTTTGGAAATGATTATGAACCCAACCCGTAGTGTGAATTTTTTTTTGAGTTATGAGAAACGTGGGAATTTGTAAAATTGAACTAGTCATGAACTATTGCATGATATAAAGAGGTAGTTGAAACACAATCGTCTAATTTAATGGACAAAGGGAGTCAATGTCCCCCACCATCTATTAATGATTAAAGCAAGATATTTTCTCCTAGTTAATGGGAATTATTTTGGCATGCTGTTGTTACCTTGCAAGTGTAGTTGGTATGATGATACCGACAATGTATGCCTTGATGTGTAATGTGGTTCATAAATAGGATTGTGTAATAAATATTTTAACTGGGCTATAAATAGGGTTGTGTAGCTGAGTTATGAAAGTGGAGGTTTGGGTGACCAATACTGGAAATCGCATTTACCAACGCAAGGGTCAAAGTGGCTAGAGAGGTTTGATCCCTCTTATTATTATTTCATGATTAGGGTGGTTCAAGTCCGCCATAAATCATGAGATGATTGGTGC
The DNA here is from genome assembly GCF_002878395.1 of Capsicum annuum. Taxonomy (NCBI): domain Eukaryota; kingdom Viridiplantae; phylum Streptophyta; class Magnoliopsida; order Solanales; family Solanaceae; genus Capsicum; species Capsicum annuum. The sequence goes on from NC_061115.1 coordinate 136,899,954, forward strand.
TTAAGTCACCTACTATATGTTAGGAGGTTTTAGTCTCCCATGTGCATAAATATAATATTATTTTTGGTTCGGGCGGCTACAAGCACTGGGACTCAACCAGCGGGTGAGAGCTTGGGCTTATATAGCTTGTGGGTACTTTGCTAAGATGGTTGAGCTACATAATCCAAGAGAAAGTTTTGAAAATGCATGTTAAGCTTTGTTCTCTATCCCGATATGATATTTATACATGTATTTGCATATGGTTATTGTTTATTGGTTGACTTGATTTGAATTAATGACATTATTTTATCTTTATCCTGGAGTTACATACTAGCATTCACCTCGTTAATGTCTTCAAACATTGTATCCCCATGCAATGTAGGAATTGGCAATACTTCACCTCCTTTTACATAGTGATTAGGATTCGGGATCAGCTCGTGGGTCGACATTAAATTGGTGAGATTCCATAAATCAGAAGTCTATATTTTGTGTTCTATTCCTATTATGTCTTAGACTTATTTTTTGATGTTATCGGGGGCATATCCTGATACTTTATCGATATTCAGTCCTGGATCATTGTTTAAAAGGCTTTTTTTGGGCTACTATGATTACTGGACAGTGTTGATCGATTGTTTTGCCAGTCAGCAGTTGTTGGCTATATATATGCATTAAACTTTTCTTAACCTATTGCATGGTATCTTGTTGTATTTTAATAATTCATCTATATTCGAGTATGTTTTTATTTTGGTTGGTTAGGTACAGGGGGTGTTGTCCATTTCACGTGGGAGTTGAGATACCCTAAACAGTCAGGGATTGGTTCGAGTCGGTTTAGTAGAAAACTTCTTCCAAAAGTAGTTAAGTGGAAAAATGGATCTCAGATATGGAAAAAGATGTTGGAAATAAGGGATATTATTGATAAGGATATTTGGAGGGAGCCCACTATGGGATCTTCAACTATTTGGTTTTACAATTGGACTAGATTGGAAGATTTATGCTATGTGGTTGATCCTAATTTAGATATAAAATAAGAGAATCGAGATATTGAATCTCTCATGATACGAGACAAATGGGATATGCAGAAGCTGGAATATTTGTTGCCTAAAGTATTTTAGAACATATTACTGAAAATATCACCATACATAAAGATGCCTCACTATGGGATAATCATTGGTGGATATCTAAAAAAATGGTAAATTTACATTCTTAAGTGCATACCATATTGTCAGACAAAGAAAAACATTTCAAAAGCAATAATGGAAGTTCATATGGAGTAAAGGGATTCCATTCAAAATTAGCTTTTTCTTGTGGAGGTTATGGAACTTTAAATTACCTATTGATGAAGTGTTACGGAGATGTTGTATTAATCTATTTTATAGATTTTGGTGTTAGTTAAATCCTCAGCTTGAAACAGTACACCATGTCTTTGTGGCTAGTGAGGATGCTACTAGAATGTGGAACTACTTTACACTATCTGGAGGTGTAGAATGTCCTTTTTTACAGTGTTATCAAACACTACGTAAATAGTAGAATGTAGAAGTCACACAAAGAATAAAACACATTATTCAAGTTGTACCTGCAAAGATATGTTGGCAGCCGTGAAAGGGAATAAATAACTTGAATAATGGTAAGTCTATGTTAGTTAATAGAGTGATCCATGAAATTAACGTGAATTTGAATTATCGAGCTAGTTTGGTATACCCTTGGGTAAAGAATATACCAACTAGTTAGCCTTTATTAGTAGATTTTTTCTAGAATTATAGAGCTTAGTTAAAGACTACTGTAGTGGAGTTAAAGAAACCAATTCCTTGTCGGTATAAATGTAATTCTGATGGGTCATCTAGGGGAAATTCTGGGAAGATTTCTACTTCTTTCTGCATAAGGAATGAGGATGGGGATTTAATATATACATGTTATAGACAAATCCAGGATGAATCAAGTATTTTTGTTGAAGCATTAGCTATGATGAAGGGATGTGAATGTTGTATATAGCATTAGTGGCTACCTCTAACCTTAGAGACAAATTCTATGGCTCTTATCAAAATGGTAAAAGGGGAGTGGGAAAGTCCTTGGACTATTGTGGAGACACTTAGGAGAATAAGAGGATGGCTAAAAGATTACATGATAACTGTTCAACACATACACGGAGAAGAAAACTCCCTAGTATATTTTTCACTAACTATTGTTTCAATTTTTCAGGCACAAAATATTGACTTCCTTTATAGAACTAACTAAGCAAGCAAAGGGCATTCTCGTATTTGAAAAGGAACAAGTACCACAATTGAGAATCAAATGAATCAAGAGATAAGCACCATATTGAGGATCACCATTAAGAAAACTCTCTAAATTTAAGTCACAAACACAGTGGGGATGTCAACACAAGATTTTTAGAATACATGCACAAAAAGGTCAAAACAGAAATAAAGATCACATCAATTAATTATAAATTTACTAAGTAGATAAATTACTTAATTTGATATGAAGGTGGTGTTAATGTCAAAGAGATTCTGCCCTCTATGAAGAAAAACTAAGTTTATCACCTTAGTAACTTATAATTAATTAATTAATTAGATTTGTAGCCCAAAGGAGAAGGGATAACATTGTCATCTTGGAAACACATTCCATAGGTATTGGGTGAATAACACCCGGTGAGATATTAAGTTGAAATAATATATAAATCATACCAAAGTTTCGACAATAAGTAATCTAGACTTCTAAAAGACTATGAAGAAACAATTATAACAATAAGTGTAAAAGAAATGAAGTCATCGGAGGATAAAATTCATCGAAAAATTAAAGCAATTGATGAAGAAAACACTAGAAGACTATCAGAAAAACTGGAACCTTTTACTTTCCTTTTCTGAATTAGAATTTTAGGAATAACTAGGCTTTGATTTTTATTATTTTAGAATTAAATTGGGCTAGTGGTTGGGCCAAACCCGATTTTCTTGTTGATTATTTTGTTTTTGGACTGAGTTGGAATAAATGGCATATAGACAACTTTTTGATTAAAAAACTAGATATTATATGAATATTTCTGTCTATGTTGTCTAAATTAGTACCTTATGTAATATATATATGCTGCATGTATATTGTTTCAAGTAGTATTTTAAGTAGTATATATTGAATGAATATTGTTTCAAGTAGTGTTTCAACTAGTATATATTGTATGTATATTTAAGTGTATGTTTTCTATTGTAGTATAATATATAGAATATATATAAGTTTCCAAGTTGTAGTATATATTGAATATATATTGTTTCTAGAATTATTTCAAGTAATTGTATGTATATTTGTATGTATTTTTATAATGTACTATAATATATAATGTATATAAGTTGTATGCATATTATTTCACGTCGTATTTAAATTCACATATGTTGAATGTACTTATGTGTTTATATTAGTAGAAATTCAATATAATACACGTATATTTACCAAAATAGCAGAATATGTAATGTACATATGTTATACATTTATTGATTAATGAATTTAATAATATATATGTGTGTATACATAGTATATATTGAAAAAGCCATGAAAATTCGAATTTTATTTAATCTTTTTCTAAAACATGCAAGGATTGGTAACCGGCCCATTACTTGAACTATACCCAGTTGAACCGATCCAAGATTGGTTAAACCGATAATTTTGCTAAGTGGGCGGGTCATGGGCCATTTGACAGTTTTTTAACATTGTGCTCAGTATGGACCAGCCCATTAAGATTTTGGATCGTACTGGATTGGACCGGAGACCGATTAGAATAATTGGATTTACGCGAGTTTGGGTGAGACCGGCTCTATTGACACCTTTATTATCGATGATAGATTTATAGTGTGAATTGATTATAATCCTTTGGTCGTCTTATAACTCACTCTTCTATAGGTATAATATAATATATAAAAAAATTATTTTTCTATCTTTTGAGATACAAAATTACTAATAATCTTTTTATAGTCACTACTTTCTAATAATTCTTTTTCAATTTACAATATAGTTAATCCATTCAATCCCTCTTGAAATAGTGTTTATCTTAGGAAAACATTATCAATTTTAATTTCGAAAAGATTCTTCCGGTTGAGGCAACCATAACAAAAACTATGAATATTATTATATTAGAAATATAGGCATTAGGAAATGAATCAAGAAGTTTTATCGATCTGATTGAGTAAAGCAATCACATTATTATCTTCTACTTTTACTGTTTCCTTTAATTAACACTTTCAATTCAAAAAATAAATCGAAACCGTTAATGTCAGAGTGACTAATATACATTACGAATATTCAAGATTAAAACAATGTTTTTCTATTCAATTCTATTTTCATGTCCCAAACGGTTACTAATAATAGTTCATTCTTTTTTTATGCTAAAAAAATTTCATGTAAAACTCAGGCAATATGTAAAACTCAGGCAATATATATATATATATATATATATATATATATATATATATAAACACTTTTTTTACATGAAAATATGAGTCTCTAGGAAATTGCCTGAGAGACATAATTGTTGGGAAAGACAAAGGCACTATTAATGTGCAAGATATGGTAGCAGTGGAAGAATATTCAAGAATAAAATTTTTCTTTCAATTTGAACCAAGAGGAAACAAACAAAACCAAGCACAGTGGTAATAAAACAACAAATAAATCAATCAACAAATACTCTAAGAAATGAATAAAACCAATCACACGAAACATAAAATTTACGTGAAAAACTCTTTGATGTGAAGAGTAAAAAAACAATTGGACAAGAATCTGTACTATAATCTACAAGATTTATAGTAATGTCCTCCAAAATGGAAACTAAAAATTTTCCAAACAACAAGCAACAACATAAACCACAACACCAAAAAACATGAGAATTAAAGAAGCAAAAACACTAAAATACAGGTACTGTTCATGGATGAAAATTAGGAGATATACGACACCAAATCCAACTCTGTCAGCTTCTAATCAAAAAATGAGATGATAGGGAAATATTTTCCAAAAATTATCTCAATCGGATAAGAAACGGAGCAGAAATTGTAATTTGAAGTTGTCTTCTATTGCTGAAATTAGGGTGCAAAAATTTGTTGTATTTCTCTCTGTGGCTGCTAAAACTCTTATGTGGATCATGAAATGCAGGTATAGTTCATGGATGAAAAACAGGAGCTACAACCCACCAAATTCAACTCTGTTAAGTCCTAATAAAATATTGAAATGAGGGGAACAAGCTGCCCAAAAATCAGCTCAATCGGATAAGAAATGAAGCAAAAGGTTCAATTCGAAGTTGACTGCTATGGTTAGATTGTGTGCGAAAATTTCTATCTTTCTCTCTTTGTGGCTGCAAAAACTCTTTTGTAGATCATGAAATAATACATAAAAAGATCTATATATGTACCCCATAATAATGTTCCTATGGGAAAAAATGAATTGATTCAAACTGGGCTTTATTTATCCATATAAGAAGGTAAAAAAACCCATAACCCAACAATTCTCCCCCATCAAGACTATGTGGAGGAGACCTCCATCCTGGCGATCATGAAACAGTCTTCAAAATCTCCTCTCGTCAGTGCATTACTGATAATATTGGAACCATTATCCTCCATATGAGTCTTTTCAAGTTCAAATAACTTAGAATCCAATGGGATCTCACATAAATGTGTTTAGACCAACCATGAAATGTAGAATGCTTACATGGATGTATAGCACTTTGACTATAGCAATAAATGACATACCTATCTTGAGCACAATCAATTTTCTCAAATAATCTCTTCATCCAAAGCAATTCTTCACAAGCTTCAACAACAATAATAAGCTCAACTTCTATAGTAGATAGTGCAAAATATTTTTGCAATCTTGATTGCCAAGACATAGCTCCACCTGCAAAAGTAATCAAATACGTTGAAGTAGACTTGTGAGTATCAACATCACCAGCCATGTCTGAAATAGTATAACCACAAAGAATAGCCTTTTCTTTACTAAAACACTAACTCAGACTGGAAGTGCCATAATGATATCTCATAATTCACTTCACAACATTCCAGTATTCTATTCTCAGATTACAAAGAAAATGGCTAACAATACCAACAATATGAGCAATATCCAGTCTTGTACAAACTATTGCATACATAAAACTACCAATGACTAAAGCATAAGGAACATCCTTCATGTCTTTCTTCTCATCATCAATGTAGTGAAGTTGTTTCGTGCTTAATTTGAAGTACATAGCTAAAGGTGTACTAAAAACCTTAGCCTTATCCATCATGAATCTATGAAGTAATTTTTGAATGTACTTCTATTGTAATAACCATAACTTTTTGGCCTTTCTGGCATGGAAAATATGCATATCAAGAATTTGCCTTACTTATCCTTAATCATTCATAGAAAAAAATTACTTAACTTTTGAAACAACTTCTAAATCCTACAAGCATTATGACCAACAATAACCATGTCATAAACATAAAGCAACACATTGACAGAATCACCATCAAAGAATTTTTTAACAAAAACATACTGGTCTAAAGTATTCTCTTGAAGCCCTACTGAGTCATAAAGGAACCAAACTTTTGGTACCACTACTTGGGAGCTTATTTCAAATCATACAAGCCCTTCTTTAATTTGCGAACATAATTCTCTTTTTTATTGACTTCAAAACCTTGAGGTTGCTCAATATAAATTTCTTCATTGAAATTATCATTTTGAGAAGTTATTTTAACATCCAATTCCTCAACCTCTAAATCTATACTTCCAGCTAAGCCTAGAACCACAAAAATGGATGATATCTTCACAACTGGAGAGAATATCTTACAAAAATCAACTTTTTTTCTAGTTAAATACCTTTACAACCAATCTAGCTTTGCACCGTGGAACTAGGTTACCATATTCATGTTTCACCAAAAAAACCCACATATTTTTCAAAGCTTTTATGTTTGTAGGTAGCTTAACTAAATCAAAGGTATGATTATTGTAACGACCCAAAATCACCCCTCGGGATGCTACAAGGTGCCTATGGTCATAAGTGACCCCAAGCTAACCCTTCACTTGGTATCACACATAAATAATTGAATAAAATGCATAAACACGAAAGAATAAGGCAGAATGTAACTCTAATATGAATTTGCTCAATACCAAAACTGGAGTCACAAGGTTACAACTCAACTTTTTACAACAAAATCAAAACCCAATATATCAAGTTGAACCCACTATCTATGAAGCCTCTACTAGTACTGACCATGGGTAGTTGGGTCATGACTCCCAAGCACCGCAAATCAATACGAATGAAAAAGAAAATACCACTTATCTCAACCGTATTACTGACTCGAGCCCTTGAACAAAAGAACTCATTATCTGCCAACTGGAAGCTGGGAACTGATTATACATGGTACATATGCTACAATTTTTACCTACATTATGAGACAATGTAGCACATAGACGTATATATAGATCAATACTTGGAAATATACTGAGCATATCGAGGTGAATGCACATGTATAAAACAATATCAACCTTCTTCTGTCAAATCATGGATGTAATATAGGATGACTCATATAGCTTGATTAAGTGTCAAATGTAAATCTCATAAGTGTCAAATGTAAATCTCATAAATGATGTAAGATGAGGAACATAACACAAATCTCATGAGTCATTATTCTTTAACCTTAAAATCAGTAATCTTCTTTTATTCTCAATACTCAAGACCAAAGGGGCTTTAAACAATACTATCAACTCATGAATATGCCTCAAGGAGAGTAAAAATTCATTAGTTCTCAAGATCTAATAACTCTTTTTGAACTCAAATTCTTGGAATTCGGAATCATATCACTTTGAAACATACTTGAAGGCATTTCATTAACTTTAGAAAAATATCCCATTTCAAGCTTTATAGAAATCATTCAATCTCAAAAGGAAGATACTCTAGTTTAGTGAAAATAACTCATCTCAAGGTTTCATCGAAAAATACCAAAATCAAGGGAAAACACTTCATTTTGAATAGATAATTCATATCAAAGTAATACTTTAGCTAGGAAACCATTTTACAACCTCAATAGTAGGAAAATAGCTCATAGGAGGGAAAATACTTTAGTTTTCAAGAAAGTAGCTGATCTCAGGTTTGAAAGGCAAGGGAGGTTCTCGTAACCGACATAAACCATGTGAGCTACATGGAGTCCAACATTTTGTCCTCCTAAAGAAGAGACCCTACGTTGGGAATGAGCGCCATACTCTTGCCAAGGAGTATAACCTATGTCTAGTGATCACTAAATGAAACTCAGCCTCAAGCCCAATCATAATCATATAAACTCATCCTTAGGCCACACCTATGGTAGCACGTAGTTTTGGGGTAAGAAATCATAGTGACTTACCCACTTGATGCTAAATACTACTCCGTTTAGATTATCTGTGCCTATCTCATAAAAATCTACTTTTAGAATAATCTCATGGTTTACTACGAACGAGATGATCAAATCGATAATGTCATACAGTGAAGTGGGTTTCAAAGCTCAAGGACCACTAGGTCAATTCATTTCTGAATCATCTCAAAATATTCAAATCACTGGGGCTTATAGCACAAGAGTTCATATATTCACAAGTATCAAATAGGGCTTTCTAACCCATAGTTCAATATCAAGTTAAAGCTCATCCAAAACATAATATATAGCATAAAGATTCATAAATCATATGGAAATCTAGAAATTTCATCAATTTATCCCAAGTCTCAATTTAGTCATATTCTTCAATATCTCAAACATTGCAAATATTAACTTCTCATGCAGTAAAATCATGGGGTTTATACCCAGCTGTAATTTCTCAAGAAAACATGCAAAAAAATCATGCCATTTGACTCTTAATTCATGGGGAATATCAAGATAATGCATTCAACAATAATGGATGAAAATCCCCAATTCAATTTCATGTAAAACCTCATATATTTAAGGAAAATCATGATGTAAATAAGCCTTTTGAGCACAAGGGTGAAAGGGTCACCCTTGTTCAAAACCCCATATACCTTAGATTATGACATTGGATGAATAAGCGTTCTCTAAACTCTTCTTCTTATCCTTGAAAGAGAAGATTCTTGCCACACTTGACTTAGGGAACTTGAATCGAAACTCAATTTGAAGAATCCACGGTGAGTTCTTAGATTCCTTAGAGAAGAATTTTGTTTTAATTTGATTTGGGGGAGAAAACCCTAGCTCATTAGTGTTAAAGATGGGAAAATGAGGCAACTATTTTACATAGAATATATAAGAGGGTTTAAAATATGGGAAAAGACCGAAATATCCCTTCAAAAATGGGTTAAAAATATTGAACGTGGGATGCGTCAGTCAAATTGATGGTCCAACTAAAGACGGATCCTCCGTCGCAATCTGGCCAAAAGAAGGGACATACTACCTCGCTGCGATAGTCTAAGTGATGGTCCGTTGAAAGTTTGGCGGTCCGCCATTTTGGCCATCGCACGATGGCCAGGATGAGGCCACACTGCCTTAGAGCGATGTTCAAAGTGACAATCCATTGAAAAGTTGGTGGTCCATCATTTTAGGCATCGTATGATGGCTATAAAAAGGGGTCACTACCTTGATTTTGACGGGATGATTGACGGCCCATCACAGACTTGACGATCCATTGAATCATTCATCAAACCTGGGTGATTCCAACAACGTTCAGTAAAACGTCCATAACTTCCTCGTTCGATGTTGGATTTTGATTAAATTGTTATTATTGGAAAGCTAACTCAATGCTCTACATGACAAAAAGTCGATATTAGGGAAATTCCACACGGTTCAAAATATTCATACTTGGGAAGACACCTCTCTAACTTTTAAGGCCGGAATGACACTTTACTCAAGATGCTCTAAGGCTCAAACTATGAGGGAATTTTGCGAGGTTTTATAGTTATCATACAAAGATTTAATCTCATCTTCCATAGCTTAACTGTAAGATTTAATCTCATCTGACCACTGAAACATAACTTTTTTCTGAGTCAATCTGGACATTGGGGATGCAATAAAAGAAAATCCCTCAACAAATAGTCTATAATAGCCATCCGAACCCAAGAAGCTCCTGATATCTAATAGAGATATAGGGAAGGACCAGTTTCTTACTGCTTCGATCTTTTAAGGATAAACTCTAATGCCTTCACCAGAACTGATATGACCAAGAAATGCTACTGACCTTAGCCAAAACTCATACTTACTAAATTTGACGAATAACAAATGATTTCTGAGAGTCTGCAATACTCTTTTGATATGGTCTGCATGAGAACGCTCACTGTGGGAGTAAACAAGGATGTCATCTATGAAAACTATGATGAATATGTCCAAGTACTACTTGAACACATGATTCATCAAGTCCATGAAAGCTATTGTGGCATTGGTAAGACCAAAGGACATAAATAAGAATTTGAAGTGACCATATAGAGTATTGAAGGCTGTTTTCAAAATGTCACATTCTCTGACTATTAGATGATTATAGTCTGATCTGAGATCTATCTTAGAGAAATAGCTGGCACCCTAAAGTTGGTCAAACAAGTCATTGATTTTGGGAAGTGGATACTAGTTCTTGACCAAGACTTTATTGAGTTGACGGTAATCAATGGATATTGAGAATGAACAATCTTTCTTTCGCATGAATAAGATTGGTGCGCCCCACGAGGATACACTGGTTCTGATGAATCCCTTATCTTGGATATCCTTCAACTGTTCTTGCAATTTTTTAAGTTTTGCCGGTGCCATCCTGTATGGTAGAATTGATATAGGCTATGTATCTGGAAGAAGATCAATACCAAAGTCTATTTCCTTTTCGGGAGGAGTTCCTGGAATATCTTTGGGAAAGACATCTAAATATTCATTCACTACTGCGACTGATTTAAAATTGGGAATTTCGGACTGAGCTGGGAAATAATTATACTGACCATAAGGATCTGGCTGTGGACATTCTCTGACTCTTTTGCCTGGCTTCCCACATCTGAAGCAAACATCACTGCCAACTCTGCAAGTACCCTGATGGTGCTTGCCACATGCCTGAGAAAGAGGATAGGTTCGGGCACTGCTAACACTACTTTAAGACATAGAGCCTGGTGCCCTATCTCTATTTCTATCTCTAAATTTTGGCACTGGAGCACTTGCTGAGGAAGGAGCTGGAATGGATGACTTTGGGAGAAATTGAGAACGACTTCCACCCTATGACTTAGGCTGAGCAAAGTTAAAACTATGTGTCCTTGTTTTCTTATTCTGCTTCTCTCTCATCTTAATATTCTGCTCTTTTATCTTTTAAGCATGGATCATAAGCCTAGCTATGTCCATATCACTAATTAATATTGTAGATCTGCACTCATTAACCATATTATGATTCACCCCAGAAACAAACTTACTCATCTTAGCCCTGCTGCCTGCCACTACATGAGGAGCGTGTCTAGCTAGTTGAGTAAACTTATGAGAATACTCTTTCACTGTCATGTTACCCTACCTGAGGATGATAAATTCTAGAACCTTAAATTCCCGTGGCTCTAGGGGAAAGAATCTATCAAGAAAAGCAGTGGCAAAATCCTCCCACTCTATAGGCCCTTCATCACCAGCCCTCTCTGTTTTTCATTGTTTGAACATATGTGAGTCACATCCTGCAACTGATATGCAGCTAGCTAACCACTCTCAACATCATACACTCCCATGATATCTGTAACCTTCTAAACCTGATCAAGGAATTCCTAAGGGTCCTAATCTGACTTTGATCCAAAAAAGGATGGTGGACTTATTTGGGTGAAGTCCCAAATCCTGGCTACTGCGGTGTTGACCACTGGATTGGCCAAAGCAATAGCTAGTCATTCATTCTAGGTAGAAACTGAGATAGTAAGAGTAGTGAATACAACTCTAAACTATGTATAAGAAACATATTTGTCCAAGGGATCTGCTTGGACGGAGTGAGGGGCTGACTGATTTCTGTTTCTTCTCTTGGGAGGAATGTTCTATAAAAGAAAGGGAGAAACGAATTAGATTGGGATTTAAACTTGAGCTCATGCTCACTGGCAGGACATGAATATTGAAAGAAGGGAAACTGTTCCTAAAACATCTTATAGCCTCTTGTACATAAATGTGGCGCGTAACATACTAATGCACAAGATTCTACTAGATGTAGCTTACAGACTTCCTGGGAAATTATTGAACCTTAAGCTTTGATACCAAGTTTGTAACACCCAAAATTTGGTATTCGAGATGCTACATGGTCCTCATGACCCCGAAGGACCATAACAAACCCATGACTGATATATGTAACTGAGCACTGCATAATATGATGTAAAAATGCAAAATTAAAGGCTGAAAGGCCATAAGGTTCAAATATATGATAAAAAAATAACATTTGGAAAAGCGGTACATCATTACCAAAACAACTAAAATAACTGTGAACATGCTAAAGTCTGAAATCCTCTAGACTATCTGAATAAGGAATTGATGGGACATATCCCCAACTAACTCTAACTACTAAAATAACTAAGTACTAAAGATATGAAATGACCAAATTATAACATCCTCGAATGATGAGGACTCACTGCTGACTCTGACTACTGAAACTGGAATACTACTGATGCTCTGGAGCTTTTACTTTTGAACCTATGGTATAAAAACAACATAGCGCAAATGTGTCTGTACGATTGAATGTATTGGTGTACAAGTGAGGTAAGATGAATGCAAAGGGTTCATATACATGAACAATTCTAACTGACTGTACAACATGATCATGACAATACATAAATGAGTGTGTAACTGTGACTGGATTCGTGAGTAATACTGACTACTGAGTCTGAATACTGATAACATAAGTTACTGATAACTGATATAATTGATATAACTGATATTGGTCACTGTGTTTGACAGTCTAGGTTCTGATAAAACTAGTTAAGTTCCATACAGAGCTGAGTAACTGTATCTGATAGTCCTAGATTCTGTAGAACTATTTAAGTTCTATTACTGAGGCTGGGTGACTGTATCTGACAGTTATGATTCTGTAACTAAAACTATGGGAGAATCCATCTAACCGACATTCCTCTTTTTTTAAAATATATTTGGGGTCCAACTTGTAACCTTAGTTGCAAGGGTGTCAATACCGCGCCACTGGTAAGGACAAGCTGTGAGAAATCCCTCGTCTAACAGGAACTCTTAGGAGAACGGTGAGACCGTCATATAATAGGTTAATCCACCACATCTACCCTCAACTAGCAGGTTTGATGTATCAACCTATGCTGTCTGCATAGCTCTGGAGCCCAAGGATTGCTTGTAAGAATCACACCCTCTACTAATTGGTCAGTTCCCATCCTTGTGCTCACTCAGTGTTGAATCCTACTCCCATCTAAATAGACACTGAACATGATTAATAGAACTAAATTGGACTGATTTCATTGAGTTCCGTTAACTGATGGAATTCTATTGAGATCTGATAACTGACGGAGATTACTGAGATTATTGAGTTTTCCTGAGTCATGTAACTGACTGAATTCTACTAAGTCCTGAACTAAATGAGAATACTACTAATCATGGAGTGACTGAGATTTATCATGGAACTGATGTTGCCTCTAGGAAAAAAGCTAAGTTGTGGGGTACAAGTACCCCTAGGACTCGATAGCATGAAACAAACAAGACATGGAACTTCTTGAACAGATAACCATGGTCAATAATTCGTAGTACTATCATTGGGGATTTTTCAT